>NC_074705.1:4171317-4251317 GCF_029448725.1 Salvelinus fontinalis
TCTCAGGGTACTAGGTGTCTGTAATGAGAATCTCAGGGTACTAGGTGTCTGTAATGAGAATCTCAGGGTACTAGGTGTCTGTAATGAGAATCTCAGGGTGCTAGGTGTCTGTAATGAGAATCTCAGGGTACTAGGTGTCTGTAATGAGAATCTCAGGGTACTAGGTGTCTGTAATGAGAATCTCAGGGTACTAGGTGTCTGTAATGAGAATCTCAGGGTACTAGGTGTCTGTAACGAGAATCTCAGGGTACTAGGTGTCTGTAATGAGAATCTCAGGGTACTAGGTGTCTGTAATGAGAATCTCAGGGTACTAGGTGTCTGTAATGAGAATCTCAGGGTACTAGGTGTCTGTAATGAGAAACTCAGGGTACCAGGTGTCTGTAATGAGAATCTCAGGGTACCAGGTGTCTGTAATGAGAATCTCAGGGTACTAGGTGTCTGTAATGAGAATCTCAGGGTACTAGGTGTCTGTAATGAGAATCTCAGGGTACTAGGTGTCTGTAATGAGAATCTCAGGGTACTAGGTGTCTGTAATGAGAATCTCAGGGTACTAGGTGTCTGTAATGAGAATCTCAGGGTGCTAGGTGTCTGTAATGAGAATCTCAGGGTACTAGGTGTCTGTAATGAGAATCTCAGGGTACTAGGTGTCTGTAATGAGAATCTCAGGGTACTAGGTGTCTGTAATGAGAATCTCAGGGTGCTAGGTGTCTGTAATGAGAATCTCAGGGTACTAGGTGTCTGTAATGAGAATCTCAGGGTACTAGGTGTCTGTAATGAGAATCTCAGGGTACTAGGTGTCTGTAATGAGAATCTCAGGGTACTAGGTGTCTGTAATGAGAATCTCAGGGTATTAGGTGTCTGTAATGAGAATCTCAGGGTGCTAGGTGTCTGTAATGAGAATCTCAGGGTACTAGGTGTCTGTAATGAGAATCTCAGGGTACTAGGTGTCTGTAATGAGAATCTCAGGGTACTAGGTGTCTGTAATGAGAATCTCAGGGTACCAGGTGTCTGTAATGAGAATCTCAGGGTACCAGGTGTCTGTAATGAGAATCTCAGGGTACTAGGTGTCTGTAATGAGAATCTCAGGGTACTAGGTGTCTGTAATGAGAATCTCAGGGTACTAGGTGCCTGTAATGAGAATCTCAGGGTACTAGGTGTCTGTAATGAGAATCTCAGGGTGTTAGTTGTCTGTAATGAGAATCTCAGGGTACTAGGTGTCTGTAATGAGAATCTCAGGGTGCTAGGTGCTAGGTGTCTGTAATGAGAATCTCAGGGTACTAGGTGTCTGTAATGAGAATCTCAGGGTACTAGGTGTCTGTAATGAGAATCTCAGGGTACTAGGTGCCTGTAATGAGAATCTCAGGGTGCTAGGTGTCTGCAATGAGAATCTCAGGTTACTAGGTGTCTGTAATGAGAATCTCAGGGTACTAGGTGTCTGTAACGAGAATCTCAGGGTACTAGGTGTCTGTAATGAGAATCTCAGGGTACTAGGTGTCTGTAATGAGAATCTCAGGGTACTAGGTGTCTGTAATGAGAATCTCAGGGTACTAGGTGTCTGTAATGAGAAACTCAGGGTACCAGGTGTCTGTAATGAGAATCTCAGGGTACCAGGTGTCTGTAATGAGAATCTCAGGGTACTAGGTGTCTGTAATGAGAATCTCAGGGTACTAGGTGTCTGTAATGAGAATCTCAGGGTGTTAGGTGTCTGTAATGAGAATCTCAGGGTTCTAGGTGTCTGTAATGAGAATCTCAGAGTACTAGGTGTCTGTAATGAGAATCTCAGGGTGCTAGGTGTCTGTAATGAGAATCTCAGGGTACTAGGTGTCTGTATTGAGAATCTCAGGTTACTAGGTGTCTGTAATGAGAATCTCAGGGTACTGGGTGTCTGTAATGAGAATCTCAGGGTACTAGGTGTCTGTAATGAGAATCTCAGGGTACTAGGTGTCTGTAATGAGAATCTCATGGTGCTAGGTGTCTGTAATGAGAATCTCAGGGTACTAGGTGTCTGTAATGAGAATCTCAGGGTACTAGGTGTCTGTAATGAGAATCTCAGGGTGCTAGGTGTCTGTAATGAGAATCTCAGGGTGCTAGGTGTCTGTAATGAGAATCTCAGGGTACTAGGTGTCTGTAATGAGAATCTCAGGGTGTCTGTAATGAGAATCTCAGGGTACCAGGTGTCTGTAATGATAATCTCAGGGTACTAGGTGTCTGTATTGAGAATCTCAGGGTGCTAGGTGTCTGTAATGAGAATCTCAGGGTACTAGGTGTCTGTAATGAGAATCTCAGGGTACTAGGTGTCTGTATTGAGAATCTCAGGTTACTAGGTGTCTGTAATGAGAATCTCAGGGTACTAGGTGTCTGTAATGAGAATCTCAGGGTACTAGGTGTCTGTAATGAGAATCTCAGGGTACCAGGTGTCTGTAATGAGAATCTCAGGGTACCAGGTGTCTGTAATGAGAATCTCAGGGTACTAGGTGTCTGTAATGAGAATCTCAGGGTACTAGGTGTCTGTAATGAGAATCTCAGGGTACTAGGTGTCTGTAATGAGAATCTCAGGGTACTAGGTGTCTGTAATGAGAATCTCAGGGTACTAGGTGTCTGTAATGAGAATCTCAGGGTACTAGGTGTCTGTAATGAGAATCTCAGGGTACTAGGTGTCTGTAATGAGAATCTCAGGGTACTAGGTGTCTGTAATGAGAATCTCAGAGTACTAGGTGTCTGTAATGAGAATCTCAGGGTGCTAGGTGTCTGTAATGAGAATCTCAGGGTACTAGGTGTCTGTAATGAGAATCTCAGGGTACTAGGTGTCTGTAATGAGAATCTCAGGGTGCTAGGTGTCTGTAATGAGAATCTCAGGGTGCTAGGTGTCTGTAATGAGAATCTCAGGGTACTAGGTGTCTGTAATGAGAATCTCAGGGTGTCTGTAATGAGAATCTCAGGGTACCAGGTGTCTGTAATGATAATCTCAGGGTACTAGGTGTCTGTAATGAGAATCTCAGGGTGCTAGGTGTCTGTAATGAGAATCTCAGGGTACTAGGTGTCTGTAATGAGAATCTCAGGGTACTAGGTGTCTGTATTGAGAATCTCAGGTTACTAGGTGTCTGTAATGAGAATCTCAGGGTACTAGGTGTCTGTAATGAGAATCTTAGGGTACTAGGTGTCTGTAATGAGAATCTCAGGGTACTAGGTGTCTGTAATGAGAATCTCAGGGTGCTAGGTGTCTGTAATTAGAATCTCAGGGTGCTAGGTGTCTGTAATGAGAATCTCAGGGTACTAGGTGTCTGTAATGAGAATCTCAGGGTACTAGGTGTCTGTAATGAGAATCTCAGGGTACTAGGTGTCTGTAATGAGAATCTCAGGGTATTAGGTGTCTGTAATGAGAATCTCAGGGTACTAGGTGTCTGTAATGAGAATCTCAGGGTGCTAGGTGTCTGTAATGAGATTCTCAGGGTACAAGCTGTCTGTAATGAGAATCTCAGGGTGTTAGGTGTCTGTAATGAGAATCTCAGGGTGTTAGGTGTCTGTCATGAGAATCTCAGGGTACTAGGTGTCTGTAATGAGAATCTCAAGGTACTAGGTGTCAGTAATGAGAATCTCAGGGTACTAGGTGACTGTAATGAGAATCTCAAGGTACTAGGTGTCTGTAATGAGAATCTCAGGGTGTTAGGTGTCTGTAATGAGAATCTCAGGGTACTAGGTGTCTGTAATGAGATTCTCAGGGTACTAGGTGTCTGTAATGAGAATCTCAGGGTACTAGGTGTCTGTAATGAGAATCTCAGGGTACTAGGTGTCTGTAATGAGAATCTCAGGGTGCTAGGTGTCTGTAATGAGAATCTCAGGGTACTAGGTGTCTATAATGAGAATCTCAGGGTACTAGGTGTCTGTAATGAGAATCTCAGGGTACTAGGTGTCTGTAATGAGAATCTCAGGGTACTAGGTGTCTGTAACGAGAATCTCAGGGTACTAGGTGTCTGTAATGAGAATCTCAGGGTACTAGGTGTCTGTAATGAGAATCTCAGGGTACTAGGTGTCTGTAATGAGAATCTCAGGGTACTAGGTGTCTGTAATGAGAAACTCAGGGTACCAGGTGTCTGTAATGAGAATCTCAGGGTACCAGGTGTCTGTAATGAGAATCTCAGGGTACCAGGTGTCTGTAATGAGAATCTCAGGGTACTAGGTGTCTGTAATGAGAATCTCAGGGTACTAGGTGTCTGTAATGAGAATCTCAGGGTACTAGGTGTCTGTAATGAGAATCTCAGGGTACTAGGTGTCTGTAATGAGAATCTCAGGGTACTAGGTGTCTGTAATGAGAATCTCAGGGTGCTAGGTGTCTGTAATGAGAATCTCAGGGTACTAGGTGTCTGTAATGAGAATCTCAGGGTACTAGGTGTCTGTAATGAGAATCTCAGGGTACTAGGTGTCTGTAATGAGAAACTCAGGGTACCAGGTGTCTGTAATGAGAATCTCAGGGTACCAGGTGTCTGTAATGAGAATCTCAGGGTACTAGGTGTCTGTAATGAGAATCTCAGGGTACTAGGTGTCTGTAATGAGAATCTCAGGGTACTAGGTGTCTGTAATGAGAATCTCAGGGTACTAGGTGTCTGTAATGAGAATCTCAGGGTGTTAGTTGTCTGTAATGAGAATCTCAGGGTACTAGGTGTCTGTAATGAGAATCTCAGGGTGCTAGGTGCTAGGTGTCTGTAATGAGAATCTCAGGGTACTAGGTGTCTGTAATGAGAATCTCAGGGTGCTAGGTGTCTGTAATGAGAATCTCAGGGTGCTAGGTGCTAGGTGTCTGTAATGAGAATCTCAGGGTGCTAGGTGTCTGCAATGAGAATCTCAGGTTACTAGGTGTCTGTAATGAGAATCTCAGAGTACTAGGTGTCTGCAATGAGAATCTCAGGGTGCTAGGTGTCTGTAATGAGAATCTCAGGGTACTAGGTGTCTGTATTGAGAATCTCAGGTTACTAGGTGTCTGTAATGAGAATCTCAGGGTACTAGGTGTCTGTAATGAGAATCTCAGGGTACTAGGTGTCTGTAATGAGAATCTCAGGGTACTAGGTGTCTGTAATGAGAATCTCATGGTGCTAGGTGTCTGTAATGAGAATCTCAGGGTACTAGGTGTCTGTAATGAGAATCTCAGGGTACTAGGTGTCTGTAATGAGAATCTCAGGGTGCTAGGTGTCTGTAATGAGAATCTCAGGGTGCTAGGTGTCTGTAATGAGAATCTCAGGGTACTAGGTGTCTGTAATGAGAATCTCAGGGTGTCTGTAATGAGAATCTCAGGGTACCAGGTGTCTGTAATGATAATCTCAGGGTACTAGGTGTCTGTAATGAGAATCTCAGGGTGCTAGGTGTCTGTAATGAGAATCTCAGGGTACTAGGTGTCTGTAATGAGAATCTCAGGGTACTAGGTGTCTGTAATGAGAATCTCAGGTTACTAGGTGTCTGTAATGAGAATCTCAGGGTACTAGGTGTCTGTAATGAGAATCTCAGGGTACTAGGTGTCTGTAATGAGAATCTCAGGGTACTAGGTGTCTGTAATGAGAATCTCAGGGTGCTAGGTGTCTGTAATTAGAATCTCAGGGTGCTAGGTGTCTGTAATGAGAATCTCAGGGTACTAGGTGACTGTAATGAGAATCTCAGGGTACTAGGTGTCTGTAATGAGAATCTCAGGGTACTAGGTGTCTGTAATGAGAAACTCAGGGTACCAGGTGTCTGTAATGAGAATCTCAGCGTACCAGGTGTCTGTAATGAGAATCTCAGGGTACTAGGTGTCTGTAATGAGAATCTCAGGGTACTAGGTGTCTGTAATGAGAATCTCAGGGTACTAGGTGTCTGTAATGAGAATCTCAGGGTACTAGGTGTCTGTAATGAGAATCTCAGGGTACTAGGTGTCTGTAATGAGAATCTCAGGGTACTAGGTGTCTGTAATGAGAATCTCAGGGTACTAGGTGTCTGTAATGAGAATCTCAGGGTGTTAGGTGTCTGTAATGAGAATCTCAGGGTACTAGGTGTCTGTAATGAGAATCTCAGGGTGCTAGGTGCTAGGTGTCTGTAATGAGAATCTCAGGGTACTAGGTGTCTGTAATGAGAATCTCAGGGTGCTAGGTGCTAGGTGTCTGTAATGAGAATCTCAGGGTACTAGGTGTCTGTAATGAGAATCTCAGGGTGCTAGGTGCTAGGTGTCTGTAATGAGAATCTCAGGGTGCTAGGTGTCTGCAATGAGAATCTCAGGGTGCCAAGTGTCTGTAATGAGAATCTTAGGGTACTAGGTGTCTGTAATGAGAATCTCAGGGTACTAGGTGTCTGTAATGAGAATCTCAGGGTACTAGGTGTCTGTAATGAGAATCTCAGGGTGCTAGGTGCTAGGTGTCTGTAATGAGAATCTCAGGGTACTAGTTGTCTGTATTGAGAATCTCAGGTTACTAGTTGTCTGTAATGAGAATCTCAGTGTACTAGGTGTCTGTAATGAGAATCTCAGGGTGTCAGGTGTCTGTAATGAGAATCTCAGTGTACTAGGTGTCTGTAATGAGAATCTCAGGGTGTCAGGTGTCTGTAATGAGAATCTCAGGGTACTAGGTGCTAGGTGTCTGTAATGAGAATCTCAGGGTACCAGGTGTCTGTAATGAGAATCTCAGGGTACTAGGTGTCTGTAATGAGAATCTCAGGGGGCTAGGTGTCTGTAATGAGAATGTCAGGGTACTAGGTGTCTGTAATGAGAATCTCAGGGTACTAGGTGTCTGTATTGAGAATCTCAGGTTACTAGGTGTCTGTAATGAGAATCTCAGGGTACTAGGTGTCTGTAATGAGAATCTCAGGGTACTAGGTGTCTGTAATGAGAATCTCAGGGTACTAGGTGTCTGTAATGAGAATCTCAGGGTACTAGGTGTCTGTAATGAGAATCTCAGGGTACTAGGTGTCTGTAATGAGAATCTCAGGGTATTAGGTGTCTGTAATGAGAATCTCAGGGTACTAGGTGTCTGTAATGAGAATCTCAGGGTGCTAGGTGTCTGTAATGAGAATCTCAGGGTACTAGCTGTCTGTAATGAGAATCTCAGGGTGTTAGGTGTCTGTAATGAGAATCTCAGGGTGCTAGGTGTCTGTAATGAGAATCTCAGGGTGTATGTAATGAGAATCTCAGGGTGTTAGGTGTCTGTCATGAGAATCTCAGGGTACTAGGTGTCTGTAATGAGAATCTCAAGGTACTAGGTGTCAGTAATGAGAATCTCAGGGTACTAGGTGACTGTAATGAGAATCTCAAGGTACTAGGTGTCTGTAATGAGAATCTCAGGGTGTTAGGTGTCTGTAATGAGAATCTCAGGGTACTAGGTGTCTGTAATGAGATTCTCAGGGTACTAGGTGTCTGTAATGAGAATCTCAGGGTACTAGGTGTCTGTAATGAGAATCTCAGGGTACTAGGTGTCTGTAATGAGAATCTCAGGGTGCTAGGTGTCTGTAATGAGAATCTCAGGGTACTAGGTGTCTATAATGAGAATCTCAGGGTACTAGGTGTCTGTAATGAGAATCTCAGGGTACTAGGTGTCTGTAATGAGAATCTCAGGGTACTAGGTGTCTGTAACGAGAATCTCAGGGTACTAGGTGTCTGTAATGAGAATCTCAGGGTACTAGGTGTCTGTAATGAGAATCTCAGGGTACTAGGTGTCTGTAATGAGAATCTCAGGGTACTAGGTGTCTGTAATGAGAAACTCAGGGTACCAGGTGTCTGTAATGAGAATCTCAGGGTACCAGGTGTCTGTAATGAGAATCTCAGGGTACTAGGTGTCTGTAATGAGAATCTCAGGGTACTAGGTGTCTGTAATGAGAATCTCAGGGTACTAGGTGTCTGTAATGAGAATCTCAGGGTACTAGGTGTCTGTAATGAGAATCTCAGGGTACTAGGTGTCTGTAATGAGAATCTCAGGGTGCTAGGTGTCTGTAATGAGAATCTCAGGGTACTAGGTGTCTGTAATGAGAATCTCAGGGTACTAGGTGTCTGTAATGAGAATCTCAGGGTACTAGGTGTCTGTAATGAGAAACTCAGGGTACCAGGTGTCTGTAATGAGAATCTCAGGGTACCAGGTGTCTGTAATGAGAATCTCAGGGTACTAGGTGTCTGTAATGAGAATCTCAGGGTACTAGGTGTCTGTAATGAGAATCTCAGGGTACTAGGTGTCTGTAATGAGAATCTCAGGGTACTAGGTGTCTGTAATGAGAATCTCAGGGTGTTAGTTGTCTGTAATGAGAATCTCAGGGTACTAGGTGTCTGTAATGAGAATCTCAGGGTGCTAGGTGCTAGGTGTCTGTAATGAGAATCTCAGGGTACTAGGTGTCTGTAATGAGAATCTCAGGGTGCTAGGTGTCTGTAATGAGAATCTCAGGGTGCTAGGTGCTAGGTGTCTGTAATGAGAATCTCAGGGTGCTAGGTGTCTGCAATGAGAATCTCAGGTTACTAGGTGTCTGTAATGAGAATCTCAGAGTACTAGGTGTCTGTAATGAGAATCTCAGGGTGCTAGGTGTCTGTAATGAGAATCTCAGGGTACTAGGTGTCTGTATTGAGAATCTCAGGTTACTAGGTGTCTGTAATGAGAATCTCAGGGTACTAGGTGTCTGTAATGAGAATCTCAGGGTACTAGGTGTCTGTAATGAGAATCTCAGGGTACTAGGTGTCTGTAATGAGAATCTCATGGTGCTAGGTGTCTGTAATGAGAATCTCAGGGTACTAGGTGTCTGTAATGAGAATCTCAGGGTACTAGGTGTCTGTAATGAGAATCTCAGGGTGCTAGGTGTCTGTAATGAGAATCTCAGGGTGCTAGGTGTCTGTAATGAGAATCTCAGGGTACTAGGTGTCTGTAATGAGAATCTCAGGGTGTCTGTAATGAGAATCTCAGGGTACCAGGTGTCTGTAATGATAATCTCAGGGTACTAGGTGCCTGTAATGAGAATCTCAGGGTGCTAGGTGTCTGTAATGAGAATCTCAGGGTACTAGGTGTCTGTAATGAGAATCTCAGGGTACTAGGTGTCTGTATTGAGAATCTCAGGTTACTAGGTGTCTGTAATGAGAATCTCAGGGTACTAGGTGTCTGTAATGAGAATCTCAGTGTACTAGGTGTCTGTAATGAGAATCTCAGGGTGTCAGGTGTCTGTAATGAGAATCTCAGTGTACTAGGTGTCTGTAATGAGAATCTCAGGGTGTCAGGTGTCTGTAATGAGAATCTCAGGGTACTAGGTGCTAGGTGTCTGTAATGAGAATCTCAGGGTACCAGGTGTCTGTAATGAGAATCTCAGGGTACTAGGTGTCTGTAATGAGAATCTCAGGGGGCTAGGTGTCTGTAATGAGAATGTCAGGGTACTAGGTGTCTGTAATGAGAATCTCAGGGTACTAGGTGTCTGTATTGAGAATCTCAGGTTACTAGGTGTCTGTAATGAGAATCTCAGGGTACTAGGTGTCTGTAATGAGAATCTCAGGGTACTAGGTGTCTGTAATGAGAATCTCAGGGTACTAGGTGTCTGTAATGAGAATCTCAGGGTACTAGGTGTCTGTAATGAGAATCTCAGGGTACTAGGTGTCTGTAATGAGAATCTCAGGGTATTAGGTGTCTGTAATGAGAATCTCAGGGTACTAGGTGTCTGTAATGAGAATCTCAGGGTGCTAGGTGTCTGTAATGAGAATCTCAGGGTACTAGCTGTCTGTAATGAGAATCTCAGGGTGTTAGGTGTCTGTAATGAGAATCTCAGGGTGCTAGGTGTCTGTAATGAGAATCTCAGGGTGTATGTAATGAGAATCTCAGGGTGTTAGGTGTCTGTCATGAGAATCTCAGGGTACTAGGTGTCTGTAATGAGAATCTCAAGGTACTAGGTGTCAGTAATGAGAATCTCAGGGTACTAGGTGACTGTAATGAGAATCTCAAGGTACTAGGTGTCTGTAATGAGAATCTCAGGGTGTTAGGTGTCTGTAATGAGAATCTCAGGGTACTAGGTGTCTGTAATGAGATTCTCAGGGTACTAGGTGTCTGTAATGAGAATCTCAGGGTACTAGGTGTCTGTAATGAGAATCTCAGGGTACTAGGTGTCTGTAATGAGAATCTCAGGGTGCTAGGTGTCTGTAATGAGAATCTCAGGGTACTAGGTGTCTATAATGAGAATCTCAGGGTACTAGGTGTCTGTAATGAGAATCTCAGGGTACTAGGTGTCTGTAATGAGAATCTCAGGGTACTAGGTGTCTGTAACGAGAATCTCAGGGTACTAGGTGTCTGTAATGAGAATCTCAGGGTACTAGGTGTCTGTAATGAGAATCTCAGGGTACTAGGTGTCTGTAATGAGAATCTCAGGGTACTAGGTGTCTGTAATGAGAAACTCAGGGTACCAGGTGTCTGTAATGAGAATCTCAGGGTACCAGGTGTCTGTAATGAGAATCTCAGGGTACTAGGTGTCTGTAATGAGAATCTCAGGGTACTAGGTGTCTGTAATGAGAATCTCAGGGTACTAGGTGTCTGTAATGAGAATCTCAGGGTACTAGGTGTCTGTAATGAGAATCTCAGGGTACTAGGTGTCTGTAATGAGAATCTCAGGGTGCTAGGTGTCTGTAATGAGAATCTCAGGGTACTAGGTGTCTGTAATGAGAATCTCAGGGTACTAGGTGTCTGTAATGAGAATCTCAGGGTACTAGGTGTCTGTAATGAGAAACTCAGGGTACCAGGTGTCTGTAATGAGAATCTCAGGGTACCAGGTGTCTGTAATGAGAATCTCAGGGTACTAGGTGTCTGTAATGAGAATCTCAGGGTACTAGGTGTCTGTAATGAGAATCTCAGGGTACTAGGTGTCTGTAATGAGAATCTCAGGGTACTAGGTGTCTGTAATGAGAATCTCAGGGTGTTAGTTGTCTGTAATGAGAATCTCAGGGTACTAGGTGTCTGTAATGAGAATCTCAGGGTGCTAGGTGCTAGGTGTCTGTAATGAGAATCTCAGGGTACTAGGTGTCTGTAATGAGAATCTCAGGGTGCTAGGTGTCTGTAATGAGAATCTCAGGGTGCTAGGTGCTAGGTGTCTGTAATGAGAATCTCAGGGTGCTAGGTGTCTGCAATGAGAATCTCAGGTTACTAGGTGTCTGTAATGAGAATCTCAGAGTACTAGGTGTCTGTAATGAGAATCTCAGGGTGCTAGGTGTCTGTAATGAGAATCTCAGGGTACTAGGTGTCTGTATTGAGAATCTCAGGTTACTAGGTGTCTGTAATGAGAATCTCAGGGTACTAGGTGTCTGTAATGAGAATCTCAGGGTACTAGGTGTCTGTAATGAGAATCTCAGGGTACTAGGTGTCTGTAATGAGAATCTCATGGTGCTAGGTGTCTGTAATGAGAATCTCAGGGTACTAGGTGTCTGTAATGAGAATCTCAGGGTACTAGGTGTCTGTAATGAGAATCTCAGGGTGCTAGGTGTCTGTAATGAGAATCTCAGGGTGCTAGGTGTCTGTAATGAGAATCTCAGGGTACTAGGTGTCTGTAATGAGAATCTCAGGGTGTCTGTAATGAGAATCTCAGGGTACCAGGTGTCTGTAATGATAATCTCAGGGTACTAGGTGCCTGTAATGAGAATCTCAGGGTGCTAGGTGTCTGTAATGAGAATCTCAGGGTACTAGGTGTCTGTAATGAGAATCTCAGGGTACTAGGTGTCTGTATTGAGAATCTCAGGTTACTAGGTGTCTGTAATGAGAATCTCAGGGTACTAGGTGTCTGTAATGAGAATCTCAGGGTACTAGGTGTCTGTAATGAGAATCTCAGGGTACTAGGTGTCTGTAATGAGAATCTCAGGGTGCTAGGTGTCTGTAATTAGAATCTCAGGGTGCTAGGTGTCTGTAATGAGAATCTCAGGGTACTAGGTGACTGTAATGAGAATCTCAGGGTACTAGGTGTCTGTAATGAGAATCTCAGGGTACTAGGTGTCTGTAATGAGAAACTCAGGGTACCAGGTGTCTGTAATGAGAATCTCAGGGTACCAGGTGTCTGTAATGAGAATCTCAGGGTACTAGGTGTCTGTGATGAGAATCTCAGGGTACTAGGTGTCTGTAATGAGAATCTCAGGGTACTAGGTGTCTGTAATGAGAATCTCAGGGTACTAGGTGTCTGTAATGAGAATCTCAGGGTACTAGGTGTCTGTAATGAGAATCTCAGGGTACTAGGTGTCTGTAATGAGAATCTCAGGGTACTAGGTGTCTGTAATGAGAATCTCAGGGTGTTAGGTGTCTGTAATGAGAATCTCAGGGTACTAGGTGTCTGTAATGAGAATCTCAGGGTGCTAGGTGCTAGGTGTCTGTAATGAGAATCTCAGGGTACTAGGTGTCTGTAATGAGAATCTCAGGGTGCTAGGTGCTAGGTGTCTGTAATGAGAATCTCAGGGTACTAGGTGTCTGTAATGAGAATCTCAGGGTGCTAGGTGCTAGGTGTCTGTAATGAGAATCTCAGGGTGCTAGGTGTCTGCAATGAGAATCTCAGGGTGCCAAGTGTCTGTAATGAGAATCTTAGGGTACTAGGTGTCTGTAATGAGAATCTCAGGGTACTAGGTGTCTGTAATGAGAATCTCAGGGTACTAGGTGTCTGTAATGAGAATCTCAGGGTGCTAGGTGCTAGGTGTCTGTAATGAGAATCTCAGGGTACTAGTTGTCTGTATTGAGAATCTCAGGTTACTAGTTGTCTGTAATGAGAATCTCAGTGTACTAGGTGTCTGTAATGAGAATCTCAGGGTGTCAGGTGTCTGTAATGAGAATCTCAGTGTACTAGGTGTCTGTAATGAGAATCTCAGGGTGTCAGGTGTCTGTAATGAGAATCTCAGGGTACTAGGTGCTAGGTGTCTGTAATGAGAATCTCAGGGTACCAGGTGTCTGTAATGAGAATCTCAGGGTACTAGGTGTCTGTAATGAGAATCTCAGGGGGCTAGGTGTCTGTAATGAGAATGTCAGGGTACTAGGTGTCTGTAATGAGAATCTCAGGGTACTAGGTGTCTGTATTGAGAATCTCAGGTTACTAGGTGTCTGTAATGAGAATCTCAGGGTACTAGGTGTCTGTAATGAGAATCTCAGGGTACTAGGTGTCTGTAATGAGAATCTCAGGGTACTAGGTGTCTGTAATGAGAATCTCAGGGTACTAGGTGTCTGTAATGAGAATCTCAGGGTACTAGGTGTCTGTAATGAGAATCTCAGGGTATTAGGTGTCTGTAATGAGAATCTCAGGGTACTAGGTGTCTGTAATGAGAATCTCAGGGTGCTAGGTGTCTGTAATGAGAATCTCAGGGTACTAGCTGTCTGTAATGAGAATCTCAGGGTGTTAGGTGTCTGTAATGAGAATCTCAGGGTGCTAGGTGTCTGTAATGAGAATCTCAGGGTGTATGTAATGAGAATCTCAGGGTACTAGGTGTCTGTAATGAGAATCTCAGGGTACTAGGTGTCTGTAATGAGAATCTCAGGGTACTAGGTGTCTGTAATGAGAATCTCAGGGTACTAGCTGTCTGTAATGAGAATCTCAGGGTGTTAGATGTCTGTAATGAGAATCTCAGGGTGTTAGGTGTCTGTAATGAGAATCTCAGGGTACTAGGTGTCTGTAATGAGAATCTCAGGGTACTAGGTGTCTGTAATGAGAATCTCAAGGTACTAGGTGTCAGTAATGAGAATCTCAGGGTACTAGGTGACTGTAATGAGAATCTCAGGGTACTAGTTGTCTGTAATGAGAATCTCAGGGTACTAGGTGTCTGTAATGAGAATCTCAGGGTACTAGGTGCTAGGTGTCTGTAATGAGAATCTCAGGGTACTAGGTGACTGTAATGAGAATCTCAGGGTACTAGGTGTCTGTAATGAGAATCTCAGGGTACTAGGTGTCTGTAATGAGAATCTCAGGGTACTAGGTGTCTGTAATGAGAATCTCAGGGTACTAGGTGCTAGGTGTCTGTAATGAGAATCTCAGGGTACTAGGTGTCTGTAATGAGAATCTCAGGGTACTAGGTGTCTGTAATGAGAATCTCAGGGTGTTAGGTGTCTGTAATGAGAATCTCAGGGTGTTAGGTGTCTGTAATGAGAATCTCAGGGTACTAGGTGTCTGTAATGAGAATCTCAGGGTACTAGGTGTCTGTAATGAGAATCTCAGGGTACTAGGTGTCTGTAATGAGAATCTCAGGGTGCTAGGTGTCTGTAATGAGAATCTCAGGGTGCTAGGTGTCTGTAATGAGAATCTCAGGGTACTAGGTGTCTGTAATGAGAATCTCAGGGTGTCTGTAATTAGAATCTCAGGGTGCTAGGTGTCTGTAATGAGAATCTCATGGTACTAGGTGTCTGTAATGAGAATCTCAGTGTGTCTGTAATGAGAATCTCAGGGTACTAGGTGTCTGTAATGAGAATCTCAGGGTATTAGGTGTCTGTAATGAGAATCTCAGGGTGTCTGTAATGAGAATCTCAGGGTACTAGGTGTCTGTAATGAGAATCTCAGGGTACTAGGTGTCTGTAATGAGAATCTCAGGGTACTAGGTGTCTGTAATGAGAATCTCAGGGTACTAGGTGTCTGTAATGAGAATCTCAGGGTACTAGGTGCTAGGTGTCTGTAATGAGAATCTCAGGGTACTAGGTGTCTGTAATGAGAATCTCAGGGTGCTAGGTGTCTGTAATGAGAATCTCAGGGTACTAGGTGTCTGTAATGAGAATCTCAGGGTACTAGGTGTCTGTATTGAGAATCTCAGGTTACTAGGTGTCTGTAATGAGAATCTCAGGGTACTAGGTGTCTGTAATGAGAATCTCAGGGTACTAGGTGTCTGTAATGAGAATCTCAGGGTACTAGGTGTCTGTAATGAGAATCTCAGGGTGCTAGGTGTCTGTAATTAGAATCTCAGGGTGCTAGGTGTCTGTAATGAGAATCTCAGGGTACTAGGTGACTGTAATGAGAATCTCAGGGTACTAGGTGTCTGTAATGAGAATCTCAGGGTACTAGGTGTCTGTAATGAGAAACTCAGGGTATTAGGTGTCTGTAATGAGAATCTCAGGGTACCAGGTGTCTGTAATGAGAATCTCAGGGTACTAGGTGTCTGTAATGAGAATCTCAGGGTACTAGGTGTCTGTAATGAGAATCTCAGGGTACTAGGTGTCTGTAATGAGAATCTCAGGGTACTAGGTGTCTGTAATGAGAATCTCAGGGTACTAGGTGTCTGTAATGAGAATCTCAGGGTACTAGGTGTCTGTAATGAGAATCTCAGGGTACTAGGTGTCTGTAATGAGAATCTCAGGGTGTTAGGTGTCTGTAATGAGAATCTCAGGGTACTAGGTGTCTGTAATGAGAATCTCAGGGTGCTAGGTGCTAGGTGTCTGTAATGAGAATCTCAGGGTACTAGGTGTCTGTAATGAGAATCTCAGGGTGCTAGGTGCTAGGTGTCTGTAATGAGAATCTCAGGGTACTAGGTGTCTGTAATGAGAATCTCAGGGTGCTAGGTGCTAGGTGTCTGTAATGAGAATCTCAGGGTGCTAGGTGTCTGCAATGAGAATCTCAGGGTGCCAAGTGTCTGTAATGAGAATCTTAGGGTACTAGGTGTCTGTAATGAGAATCTCAGGGTACTAGGTGTCTGTAATGAGAATCTCAGGGTACTAGGTGTCTGTAATGAGAATCTCAGGGTGCTAGGTGCTAGGTGTCTGTAATGAGAATCTCAGGGTACTAGTTGTCTGTATTGAGAATCTCAGGTTACTAGTTGTCTGTAATGAGAATCTCAGTGTACTAGGTGTCTGTAATGAGAATCTCAGGGTGTCAGGTGTCTGTAATGAGAATCTCAGTGTACTAGGTGTCTGTAATGAGAATCTCAGGGTGTCAGGTGTCTGTAATGAGAATCTCAGGGTACTAGGTGCTAGGTGTCTGTAATGAGAATCTCAGGGTACCAGGTGTCTGTAATGAGAATCTCAGGGTACTAGGTGTCTGTAATGAGAATCTCAGGGGGCTAGGTGTCTGTAATGAGAATGTCAGGGTACTAGGTGTCTGTAATGAGAATCTCAGGGTACTAGGTGTCTGTATTGAGAATCTCAGGTTACTAGGTGTCTGTAATGAGAATCTCAGGGTACTAGGTGTCTGTAATGAGAATCTCAGGGTACTAGGTGTCTGTAATGAGAATCTCAGGGTACTAGGTGTCTGTAATGAGAATCTCAGGGTACTAGGTGTCTGTAATGAGAATCTCAGGGTACTAGGTGTCTGTAATGAGAATCTCAGGGTATTAGGTGTCTGTAATGAGAATCTCAGGGTACTAGGTGTCTGTAATGAGAATCTCAGGGTGCTAGGTGTCTGTAATGAGAATCTCAGGGTACTAGCTGTCTGTAATGAGAATCTCAGGGTGTTAGGTGTCTGTAATGAGAATCTCAGGGTGCTAGGTGTCTGTAATGAGAATCTCAGGGTGTATGTAATGAGAATCTCAGGGTACTAGGTGTCTGTAATGAGAATCTCAGGGTACTAGGTGTCTGTAATGAGAATCTCAGGGTACTAGGTGTCTGTAATGAGAATCTCAGGGTACTAGCTGTCTGTAATGAGAATCTCAGGGTGTTAGGTGTCTGTAATGAGAATCTCAGGGTGTTAGGTGTCTGTAATGAGAATCTCAGGGTACTAGGTGTCTGTAATGAGAATCTCAGGGTACTAGGTGTCTGTAATGAGAATCTCAAGGTACTAGGTGTCAGTAATGAGAATCTCAGGGTACTAGGTGACTGTAATGAGAATCTCAGGGTACTAGTTGTCTGTAATGAGAATCTCAGGGTACTAGGTGTCTGTAATGAGAATCTCAGGGTACTAGGTGCTAGGTGTCTGTAATGAGAATCTCAGGGTACTAGGTGACTGTAATGAGAATCTCAGGGTACTAGGTGTCTGTAATGAGAATCTCAGGGTACTAGGTGTCTGTAATGAGAATCTCAGGGTACTAGGTGTCTGTAATGAGAATCTCAGGGTACTAGGTGCTAGGTGTCTGTAATGAGAATCTCAGGGTACTAGGTGTCTGTAATGAGAATCTCAGGGTACTAGGTGTCTGTAATGAGAATCTCAGGGTGTTAGGTGTCTGTAATGAGAATCTCAGGGTGTTAGGTGTCTGTAATGAGAATCTCAGGGTACTAGGTGTCTGTAATGAGAATCTCAGGGTACTAGGTGTCTGTAATGAGAATCTCAGGGTACTAGGTGTCTGTCATGAGAATCTCAGGGTGCTAGGTGTCTGTAATGAGAATCTCAGGGTGCTAGGTGTCTGTAATGAGAATCTCAGGGTACTAGGTGTCTGTAATGAGAATCTCAGGGTGTCTGTAATTAGAATCTCAGGGTGCTAGGTGTCTGTAATGAGAATCTCATGGTACTAGGTGTCTGTAATGAGAATCTCAGTGTGTCTGTAATGAGAATCTCAGGGTACTAGGTGTCTGTAATGAGAATCTCAGGGTATTAGGTGTCTGTAATGAGAATCTCAGGGTGTCTGTAATGAGAATCTCAGGGTACTAGGTGTCTGTAATGAGAATCTCAGGGTACTAGGTGTCTGTAATGAGAATCTCAGGGTACTAGGTGTCTGTAATGAGAATCTCAGGGTACTAGGTGTCTGTAATGAGAATCTCAGGGTACTAGGTGCTAGGTGTCTGTAATGAGAATCTCAGGGTACTAGGTGTCTGTAATGAGAATCTCAGGGAACTAGGTGTCTGTAATGAGAATCTCAGGGTACTAGGTGTCTGTAATGAGAATCTCAGGGTGCTAGGTGTCTGTAATGAGAATCTCAGGGTACTAGGTGTCTGTAATGAGAATCTCAGGGTACTAGGTGTCTGTAATGAGAATCTCAGGGTGCTAGGTGTCTGTAATGAGAATCTCAGGGTGCTAGGTGTCTGTAATGAGAATCTCAGGGTACTAGGTGTCTGTAATGAGAATCGCAGGGTACCAGGTGTCTGTAATGAGAATCTCAGGGTACTAGGTGTCTGTAATGAGAATCTCAGGGTACTAGGTGTCTGTAATGAGAATCTCAGGCTGCTAGGTGTCTGTAATGAGAATCTCAGGGTACTAGGTGTCTGTAATGAGAATCTCAGGGTGCTAGGTGTCTGTAATGAGAACCTCAGGGTGCTAGGTGTCTGTAATGAGAATCTCAGGGTACTAGGTGTCTGTAATGAGAATCTCAGGGTACTAGGTGTCTGTAATGAGAATCTCAGGGTGCTAGGTGTCTGTAATGAGAATCTCAGGGTACTAGGTGTCTGTAATGAGAATCGCAGGGTACCAGGTGTCTGTAATGAGAATCTCAGGGTACTAGGTGTCTGTAATGAGAATCTCAGGGTACTAGGTGTCTGTAATGAGAATCTCAGGGTACTAGGTATCTGTAATGAGAATCTCAGGGTGCTAGGTGTCTGTAATGAGAATCTCAGGGTGTTAGGTGTCTGTAATGAGAATCTCAGGGTACTAGGTGTCTGTAATGAGAATCTCAGGGTACTAGGTACTAGGTGTCTGTAATGAGAATCTCAGGGTGCTAGGTGTCTGTAATGAGAATCTCAGGGTTCTATGTGTCTGTAATGAGAATCTCAAGGTACTAGGTGTCTGTAATGAGAATCTCAGGGTGCTAGGTGTCTGTAATGAGAATCTCAGGGTACTAGGTGTCTGTAATGAGAATCTCAGGGTACTAGGTGTCTGTAATGAGAATCTCAGGGTGTTATGTGTCTGTAATGAGAATCTCAGGGTACTAGGTGTCTGTAATGAGAATCTCAGGGTACTAGGTGTCTGTAATGAGAATCTCAGGGTACTAGGTGTCTGTAATAAGAATCTCAGGGTGCTAGGTGTCTGTAATGAGAATCTCAGGGTACTAGGTGTTAGGTGTCTCTAATGAGAATCTCAGGGTACTAGGTGTCTCTAATGAGAATCTCAGGGTACTAGGTGTCTGTAATGAGAATCTCAGGGTACTAGGTGTCTGTAATGAGAATCTCAGGGTACTAGGTGTCTGTAATGAGAATCTCAGGGTGCTAGGTGTCTGTAATGAGAATCTCAGGGTGTTAGGTGTCTGTAATGAGAATCTCAGGGTACTAGGTGTCTGTAATTAGAATCTCAGGGTACTAGGTACTAGGTGTCTGTAATGAGAATCTCAGGGTACTAGGTGTCTGTAATGAGAATCTCAGGGTACTAGGTGTCTATAATGACAATCTCAGGGTACTAAGTGTCTGTAATGAGAATCTCAGGGTGTTAGGTGTCTGTAATGAGAATCTAGGGGTTCTAGGTGTCTGTAATGAGAATCTCAGGGTGTCTGTAATGAGAATCTCAGGGTGTCTGTAATGAGAATCTCATGGTACTAGGTGTCTGTAATGAGAATCTCAGGGTGGTAGGTGTCTGTAATGAGAATCTCAGGGTACTAGGTGTCTGTAATGAGAATCTCAGGGTACTAGGTGTCTGTAATGAGAATCTCAGGGTACTAGGTGTCTGTAATGAGAATCTCAGGGTACTAGGTGTCTGTAATGAGAATCTCAGGGTACTAGGTGTCTGTAATGAGAATCTCAGGGTGTTAGGTGTCTGTAATGAGAATCTCAGGGTACTAGGTGTCTGTAATGAGAATCTCAGGGTGCTAGGTGTCTGTAATGAGAATCTCAGGGTACTAGGTGTCTGTAATGAGAATCTCAGGGTACTAGGTATCTGTAATGAGAATCTCAGGGTACTAGGTACTAGGTGTCTGTAATGAGAATCTCAGGGTACTAGGTGTCTGTAATGAGAATCTCAGGGTGCTAGGTGTCTGTAATGAGAATCTCAGGGTACTAGGTGTCTGTAATGAGAATCTCAGGGTACTAGGTGTCTGTAATGAGAATCTCAGGATGCTTGGTGACTGTAATGAGAATCTCAGGGTGCTAGGTGTCTGTAATGAGAATCTCAGGTTGCTAGGTGTCTGTAATGAGAATCTCAGGGTGCTAGGTGTCTGTAATGAGAATCTCAGGGTGTCTGTAATGAGAATCTCAGGGTGTCTGTAATGAGAATCTCAGGGTGTCTGTAATGAGAATCTCAGGGTGCTAGGTGTCTGTAATGAGAATCTCAGGGTGTCTGTAATGAGAATCTCAGGGTACTAGGTACTAGGTGTCTGTAATGAGAATCTCAGGGTACTAGGTGTCTGTAATGAGAATCTCAGAGTACTAGGTTTCTGTAATGAGAATCTCAGGGTACTAGGTGTCTGTAATGAGAATCTCAGGGGGATAGGTGTCTGTAATGAGAATCTCAGGGTACTAGGTGTCTGTAATGAGAATCTCAGGGTGTCTGTAATGTGAATCTCAGAGTACTAGGTTTCTGTAATGAGAATCTCAGGGTACTAGGTGTCTGTAATGAGAATCTCAGGGTACTAGGTGTCTGTAATGAGAATCTCAGGGTGCTAGGTGTCTGTAATGAGAATCTCAGGGTACTAGGTGTCTGTAATGAGAATCTCAGGGTACTAGGTGTCTGTAATGAGAATCTCAGGGTACTAGGTGTCTGTAATGATAATCTCAGGGTGCTAGGTGTCTGTAATGAGAATCTCAGGGTACTAGGTGTCTGTAATGAGAATCTCAGGGTACTAGGTGTCTGTAATGAGAATCTCAGGGTGCTAGGTGTCTGTAATGAGAATCCCAGGGTACTAGGTGTCTGTAATCAGAATCTCAGGGTGCTAGGCGTCTGTAATGAGAATCTCAGGGTACTAGGTGTCTGTAATGAGAATCTCAGGGTACTAGGTGTCTGTAATGAGAATCTCAGGGTACTAGATGTCTGTAATGAGAATCTCAGGGTACTAGGTGTCTGTAATGAGAATCTCAGGGTACTAGGTGTCTGTAATGAGAATCTCAGGGTGCTAGGTGTCTGTAATGAGAATCTCAGGGTGCTAGGTGTCTGTAATGAGAATCCCAGGGTACTAGGTGTCTGTAATGAGAATCTCAGGGTGCTAGGTGTCTGTAATGAGAATCTCAGGGTACTAGGTGTCTGTAATGAGAATCTCAGGGTACTAGGTGTCTGTAATGAGAATCAATCAATTTCAATCAATTTTATTTTATATAGCCCTTCGTACATCAGATAATATCTCGAAGTGCTGTACAGAAACCCAGCCTAAAACCCCAAACAGCTAGAATGCAGGTGTAGAAGCACGGTGGCTAGGAAAAACTCCCTAGAAAGGCCAAAACCTAGGAAGAAACCTAGAGAGGAACCAGGCTATGAGGGGTGGCCAGTCCTCTTCTGGCTGTGCCGGGTGGAGATTATAACAGAACTATGCCAAGATGTTCAAAAATGTTCATAAGTGACAAGCATGGTCAAATAATAATCATGAATAATTTTCAGTTGGCTTTTCATAGCTGATCATTAAGAGTTGAAAAACAACAGGTCTGGGACAGGTGGCGGTTCCATAACCGCAGGCAGAACAGCTGAAACTGGAATAGCAGCAAGGCCAGGCGGACTGGGGACAGCAAGGAGTCACCACGGGCGGCAGTCCCGACGCATGGTCCTAGGGCCCAGGTCCTCCGAGAGAAAGAAAGAGAGAAGGAGAAAATTAGAGAGAGCCAAGATTTTCAAAATGTTCATAAATGACAAGCATGGTCAAATAATAATCAGGAATAAATCTCAGTTGGCTTTTCATAGCCGATCATTAAGAGTTGAAAACAGCAGGTCTGGGACAGGTAGGGGTTCCATAACCGCAGGCAGAAGAGTTGAAACTGGAATAGCAGCAAGGCCAGGCGGACTGGGGGCAGCAAGGAGTCACCACGGCCGGTAGTCCCGACGTATGGTCCTAGGGCTCAGGTCCTCCGAGAGAAAGAGAGAAGGAGAAAATTAGAGAGAGCCAAGATTTTCAAAATGTTCATAAATGACAAGCATGGTCAAATAATAATCAGGAATAAATCTCAGTTGGCTTTTCATAGCCGATCATTAAGAGTTGAAAACAGCAGGTCTGGGACAGGTAGGGGTTTCGTAACCGCAGGCAGAAACAGTTGAAACTGGAATAGCAGCAAGGCCGGGCGGACTGGGGACAGCAAGGTGTCAGCATGCCCGGTAGTCCTGACGTATGGTCCTAGGGCTCAGGTTCTCAGAGAGAAAGAGAGAACGAGAGAATTAGAGAGAGCATACTTAAATTCACACAGGACACTGGATAAGACAGGAGAAGTACTCCAGGTATAACCAACTGACCCCAGCCCCCCGACACATAAACTACTGCAGCATAAATACTGGAGGCTGAGACAGGAGCGGTCAGGAGACACTGTGGCCCCATCCGAAGAAACCCCCGGACAGGGCCAAACAGGAAGGTTATAACCCCACCCACTCTGCCAAAGCACAGCCCCCACACCACTAGAAGGATATCCTCAACCACCAACTTACAATCCTGAGACAAGGCCGAGTATAGCCCACACACCACTAGAGGGATATCCTCAACCACCAACTTACAATCCTGAGACAAGGCCGAGTATAGCCCACACACCACTAGGGGATATCCTCAACCACCAACTTACAATCCTGAGACAAGGCCGAGTATAGCCCCCACACCACTAGGGGATATCCTCAACCACCAACTTACAATCCTGAGACAAGGCCGAGTATAGCCCCCACACCACTAGAGGGATATCCTCAACCACCAACTTACAATCCTGAGACAAGGCCGAGTATAGCCCCCACACCACTAGGGGATATCCTCAACCACCAACTTACAATCCTGAGACAAGGCCGAGTATAGCCCACACACCACTAGGGGATATCCTCAACCACCAACTTACAATCCTGAGACAAGGCCGAGTATAGCCCCCACACCACTAGAGGGATATCCTCAACCACCAACTTACAATCCTGAGACAAGGCCGAGTATAGCCCCCACACCACTAGAGGGATATCCTCAACCACCAACTTACAATCCTGAGACAAGGCCGAGTATAGCCCACAAAGGTCTCCACCACAGCACAACCAAGGGGGGGCGCCAACCCAGACAGGAAGTTCACGTCAGTAACTCAACCCACTCAAGTGACGCACCCCTCCTAGGGACGGCATGAAAGAGCACCAGCAAGCCAGTGACTCAGCCCCAGTAACAGGGTTAGAGGCAGAGAATCCCAGTGGAGAGAGGGGAACCGGCCCTGGAGAGACAGCAAGGGCGGTTCGTTGCTCCAGAGCCTTTCCGTTAGGGTACTAGGTGTCTGTAATGAGAATCTCAGGGTGCTAGGTGTCTGTAATGAGAATCTCAGGGTACTAGGTGTCTGTAATGAGAATCTCAGGGTGCTAGGTGTCTGTAATGAGAATCTCAGGGTGCTAGGTGTCTGTAATGAGAATCTCAGGGTACTAGGTGTCTGTAATGAGAATCTCAGGGTACTAGGTATCTGTAATGAGAATCTCAGGGTACTAGGTGTCTGTAATGAGAATCTCAAGGTGCTTGGTGACTGTAATGAGAAGGGAGGAAGGGTACATGGTACCACCACATGATGAAGGCCAGCATCCCGGAGTCGCCTCCTCACTGTTGACGATGAGACTGTGGTTTTGCAGGTACGATTAATAAAGCTGCCAGTTGAGGACTTGTGAGGTGTCTGTTTCTGAAACTAGACACTCTAATGTACTTGTCATCTTGCTCAGTTGTGCACCGGGGCCTCCCACTCCTCTTTCTATTCTGGTTAGAACCAGTTTGTGTTCTGTGAAGGGAGTAGTACACAGCGTTGTACGAGATCTTCAGTTTCTTGGCAATTTCTCGCATGGAATAGCCTTCATTCCTCAGAACAAGAATAGACTGACGAGTTTCAGAAGAAAGTTATTTGTTTCTGGCCATTTGAGCCTGTAATCGAACCCACAAATACTGATGCTCCAGATACTCAACTAGTCTAAAGAAGGCAAGTTTTATTGCTTCTTTAATCAGAACAACAGTTTTCAGCTGTGCTAACATAATTGCAAAAGGTCTATGAACTTGGATTAGCTACCACCACGTGCCATTGGAACACAGGAGTGATGGTTGCTGATAATGGGCCTCTGTACGCCTATGTAGATATTCCATTAAAAATCCGTTTCCAGCTACAATAGTCATTTACAACATTAACAATGTCTACACTGTATTTCTGATCAATTTGATGTTATTTTAATGGACAATCTTTTTCTTTGCTTTTATTTTCAAAAACAAGTACATTTCTTAGTAACCCCAAACTTTTGAACGGTAGTATACATTATCAATGAAATACAATGACATTATTTAACTTTTTTTACATGATAAAAAATGTTTCAAGAGGAGGGGAGTATTTCAGAGACATTAGCCTTGTTGAATATCTCAGTATCAGGTTGTTAGTGAAACTTTACGTCAGGTTTATATATACAGTATATCACAAAAGTGAGTACACCCCTCACATTTTTGTAAATATTTGAGTATATCTTTTCATGTGACAACACTGAAGAAATGACACTTTGCTACAATGTAAAGTAGTGAGTGTACAGCTTGTATAACAGTGTAAATTTGCTGTCCCCTCAAAATAACTCAACACACAGCCATTAATGTCTAAACTGCTGGCAACAAAAGTGAGTACACCCCTAAGTGAAAATGTCCAAATTGGGCCCAAAGTGTCAATATTTTGTGTGGCCACCATCATTTTCCAGCACTGCCTTAACAGTCTTGGGCATGGAGTTCACCAGAGCTTCACAGGTTGCCACTGGAGTCCTCTTCCACTCCTCCATGACAACATCACGGAGCTGGTGGATGTTAGAGACCTTGCACTCCTCCACCTTCCGTTTGAGGATGCCCCACAGATGCTCAATAGGGTTTAGGTCTGGAGACATGCTTGGCCAGTCCTTCACCTTTACCCTCAGCTTCATTAGCAAGGCAGTGGTCGTCTTGGAGGTGTGTTTGGGGTCGTTATCATGTTGGAATACTGCCCTGCGGCCCAGTCTCCGAAGGGAGGGGATCATGCTCTGCTTCAGTATGTCACAGTACATGTTGGCATTCATGGTTCCCTCAATGAACTGTAGCTCCCCAGTGCCGGCAGCACTCATGCAGCCCCAGACCATGACACTCCCACCACCATGCTTGACTGTAGGCAAGACACACTTGTCTTTGTACTCCTCACCTGGTTGCCGCCACACACGCTTGACACCATCTGAACCAAATAAGTTTATCTTGGTCTCATCAGACCACAGGACATGGTTCCAGTAATCTATGTCCTTTGTCTGTTTGTCTTCAGCAAACTGTTTGCGGGATTTCTTTGCATCATCTTTAGAAGAGGCTTCCTTCTGGGACGACAGCCATGCAGACCAATTTGATGCAGTGTACGGCGTATGGTCTGAGCACTGACAGGCTGACCCCCCACCCCTTCAACCTCTGCAGCAATGCTGGCAGCACTCATACGTCTATTCCCCAAAGACAACCTCTGGATATGACGCTGAGCACGTGCACTCAACTTCTTTGGTCGACCATGGCGAGGCCTGTTCTGAGTGGAACCTGTCCAGTTAAACCGCTGTATGGTCTTGGCCACCGTGCTGCAGCTCAGTTTCAGGGTCTTGGCAATCTTCTTATAGCCCAGGCCATCTTTATGTAGAGCAACAATTATTTTTTTCAGATCCTCAGAGAGTTCTTTGCCATGAGGTGCCATGTTGAACTTCCAGTGACCAGTCAGTATGAGGGAGTGTGAGAGCGATGAAACCAAATTTAACATACCTGCTCCCCATTCACACCTGAGACCTTGTAACACTAACGAGTCACATGACACCGGGGAGGGAAAATGGCTAGTTGGGCCCAATTTGGACATTTTCACTTAGGGGTGTACTCACTTTTGTTGCCAGCGGTTTAGACATTAATGGCTGTGTGTTGAGTTATTTTGAGGGGACAGCAAATTTACACTGTTATACAAGCTGTACACTCACTACTTTACATTGTAGCAAAGTATCATTTCTTCAGTGTTGTCACATGAAAAGTGATACTCAAATATTTACAAAAATGTGAGGGGTGTACTCACTTTTGTGATATACTGTATATATGATTGTCTCCATACTAGAAACACAGTGTTATAATGTGTACACCGTTATCCTCACAGGTCAGTTTCTGTTTCCGTTGATATCCTCTTCCTGTCTGACATCATCCCGTCTCCTTCTAGAACTCAGTTCTGTTCTAGAACGCGCTAGAGGTTCTGTTTACTCTCTTCACCTCAGACGGTTCTCCTCTTCATTTCCTTTCCTCAGATAACAGGAAATGAAAGTGTTGGAAGGGGTCACAGCAGAGGGCTGAGGATGTTACAGCGAGGGTACATGTCGTGTCGTCAGTAGGGAAGTCAACACCAAGGCCAGTAGTAGTAGTGGGTCACAGCAGAGGGCTGAGGATGTTACAGCGAGGGTACATGACGTGTCGTCAGTAGGGAAGTCAACACCAAGGCCGGTAGTAGTGTGGCTGCTTGTGATCTGAGGGCCTGTGAGCTGGATCTGTGCCCTGTTTCAGAGTCCTCTCCCTGGGGCTGATGGCGCTGGTCACTCCCTGGAGCCACTGAGAGAGAAGAGACAAAGAGAAGACGACAGTCAGAGTAACACAGGTTGTCTTTTCCAGACTGTAACACAGTGTTGGCTTGGTTTAGGGTGACGAAGACAGGCACAGAGACAATAGACAGAAAGGCTGTAGTAGTTACAGCCCACATACTGTAACCCACGGTTACCATCAGCCCTAATACTGTAACCCACGGTCACCATCAGCCCTAATACTGTAACCCACGGTTACCATCAGCCCTAATACTGTAACCCACGGTTACCATCAGCCCTAATACTGTAACCCACGGTACCATCAGCCCTAATACTGTAACCCACTGTCACCATCAGCCCTAATACTGTAACCCACTGTCACCATCAGCCCTAATACTGTAACCCACTGTCACCATCAGCCCTAATACTGTAATCCACGGTTACCATCAGCCTTTATACTGTAACCCACTGTCACCATCAGCCCTAATACTGTAACCCACGGTCACCATCAGCCCTAATACTGTAACCCACTGACACCATCAGCCCTAATACTGTAACCCACGGTCACAATCAGCCCTAATACTGTAACCCACTGTCACCATCAGCCCTAATACTGTAACCCACTGACACCATCAGCCCTAATACTGTAACCCACTCCCACCATCAGCCCTAATACTGTAACCCACGGTCACCATCAGCCCTAATACTGTAACCCACTGTCCCCATCAGCCCTAATACTGTAACCCACTCCCACCATCAGCCCTAATACTGTAACCCACGGTTACCATCAGCCCTAATACTGTAACCCACTGTCACCATCAGCCCTAATACTGTAACCCACTCCCACCATCAGCCCTAATACTGTAACCCACGGTTACCATCAGCCCTAATACTGTAGCCCACTGTCACCATCAGCCCTAATACTGTAACCCACGGTTACCATCAGCCCTAATACTGTAACCCACTGTCACCATCAGCCCTAATACTGTAACCCACTCCCACCATCAGCCCTAATATTGTAACCCACTCCCACCATCAGCCCTAATACTGTAACCCACTGACACCATCAGCCCTAATACTGTAACCCACTCCCACCATCAGCCCTAATACTGTAACCCACTCCCACCATCAGCCCTAATACTGTAACCCACTGTCACCATCACCCTTTATACTGTAACCCAATGTCACCATCAGCCCTAATACTGTAGCCTGCTGTCACCATCAGCCCTAAAACTGTAACCCACTGTCACCATCAGCCCTAATACTGTAACCCACTCCCACCATCAGCCCTAATACTGTAACCCACTGACACCATCAGCCCTAATACTGTAACCCACTCCCACCATCAGCCCTAATACTGTAACCCACTCCCACCATCAGCCCTAATACTGTAACCCACTGTCACCATCACCCTTTATACTGTAACCCAATGTCACCATCAGCCCTAATACTGTAGCCTGCTGTCACCATCAGCCCTAAAACTGTAACCCACTGTCACCATCAGCCCTAATACTGTAACCCACTGTCACCATCAGCCCTAATACTGTAACCCACTGTCACCATCAGCCCTAATACTGTAATCCACTGTCACCATCAGCCCTAATACTGTAACCCACTCCCACCATCAGCCCTAATACTGTAACCCACTGTCACCATCAGCCCTAATACTGTAGCCCACTGTCACCATCAGCCCTAAAACTGTAACCCACTGTCACCATCAGCCCTAATACTGTAACCCACTGACACCATCAGCCCTAATACTGTAACCCACTCCCACCATCAGCCCTAATACTGTAACCCACTGACACCATCAGCCCTAATACTGTAACCCACGGTTACCATCAGCCCTAATACTGTAGCCCGCTGTCACCATCAGCCCTAATACTGTAACCCACTGTTACCATCAGCCCTAATACTGTAGCCCGCTGTCACCATCAGCCCTAATACTGTAACCCACTGTCACCATCAGCCCTGATACTGTAACATAATGTCACCATCAGCCCAAATACTGTAGCCCACTGTCACCATCAGCCCTAAAACTGTAACCCACTGTCACCATCAGCACTAATACTGTAACCCACTGTACCATCAGCACTAATACTGTAACCCACTGTCACCATCAGCCCTAATACTGTAACATAATGTCACCATCAGCCCTAATACTGTAGCCCACTGTCACCATCAGCCCTAAAACTGTAACCCACTGTCACCATCAGCACTAATACTGTAGCCCACTGTCACCATCAGCACTAATACTGTAACCCACTGTACCATCAGCCCTAATACTGTAACCAACTGTCACCATCAGCCCTAATACTGTAACACACCATAATATATAACTCCATGACTCCATCCCTCTATACCAGTGACAGTAGAGGCTGCTCCATCCCTCTATACCAGTGACAGTAGAGGCTGCTCCATCCCTCTATACCAGTGACAGTAGAGGCTGCTCCATCCCTCTATACCAGTGACAGTAGAGGTGACTCCATCCCTCTATACCAGTGACAGTAGAGGTGACTCCATCCCTCTATACCAGTGACAGTAGAGACTGCTCCATCCCTCTATACCAGTGACAGTAGAGGCTGCTCCATCCCTCTATACCAGTGACAGTAGAGGCTGCGCCATCCCTCTATACCAGTGACAGTAGAGGCTGCTCCATCCCTCTACACCAGTGACAGTAGAGGCTGCTCCATCCCTCTATACCAGTGACAGTAGAGGCTGCTCCATCCCTCCATACCAGTGACAGTAGAGGCTGCTCCATCCCTCTATACCAGTGACAGTAGAGGCTGCTCCATCCCTCTATACCAGTGACAGTAGAGGCTGCTCCATCCCTCTATACCAGTGACAGTAGAGGTGACTCCATCCCTCTATACCAGTGACAGTAGAGGCTGCTCAATTCCTCTATACCAGTGACAGTAGAGGTGACTCCATCCCTCTATACCAGTAACAGTAGAGGTGACTCCATCCCTCAATACCAGTGACAGTAGAGGCTGCTCCATCCCTCTATACCAGTAACAGTAGAGGTGACTCCATCCCTCTATACCAGTAACAGTAGAGGCTGCTCCATCCCTCTATACCAGTGACAGTAGAGGCTGCTCCATCCCTCTATACCAGTGACAGTAGAGGTGACTCCATCCCTCTATACCAGTGACAGTAGAGGTGACTCCATCCCTCTATACCAGTGACAGTAGAGGCTGCTCCATCCCTCTACACCAGTGACAGTAGAGGCTGCTCCATCCCTCTATACCAGTGACAGTAGAGGCTGCTCCATCCCTCTATACCAGTGACAGTAGAGGCTGCTCCATCCCTCTATACCAGTGACAGTAGAGGCTGCTCCATCCCTCTATACCAGTGACAGTAGAGGCTGCTCCATCCCTCTATACCAGTGACAGTAGAGGCTGCTCCATCCCTCTACACCAGTGACAGTAGAGGCTGCTCCATCCCTCTATACCAGTGACAGTAGAGGCTGCTCCATCCCTCCATACCAGTGACAGTAGAGGCTGCTCCATCCCTCTATACCAGTGACAGTAGAGGCTGCTCCATCCCTCTATACCAGTAACAGTAGAGGCTGCTCCATCCCTCTATACCAGTGACAGTAGAGGCTGCTCCATCCCTCTATACCAGTGACAGTAGAGGCTGCTCCATCCCTCTATACGAGTGACAGTAGAGGCTGCTCCATCCCTCTATACCAGTGACAGTAGAGGCTGCTCCATCCCTCTATACCAGTGACAGTAGAGGTGACTCCATCCCTCTATACCAGTGACAGTAGAGGTGAGTCCATCCCTCTATACCAGTGACAGTAGAGGCTGCTCCATCCCTCTATACCAGTGACAGTAGAGGTGACTCCATCCCTCTATACCAGTGACAGTACAGGCGACTCCATCCCTCTATACCAGTGACAGTAGAGGCTGCTCCATCCCTCTATACCAGTGACAGTAGAGGTGACTCCATCCCTCTATACCAGTGACAGTAGAGGTGAGTCCATCCCTCTGTACCAGTGACAGTAGAGGCTGCTCCATCCCTCTATACCAGTGACAGTAGAGGCTGCTCCATCCCTCTATACCAGTGACAGTAGAGGCTGCTCCATCCCTCTATACCAGTGACAGTAGAGGTGACTCCATCCCTCTATACCAGTGACAGTAGAGGTGACTCCATCCCTCTATACCAGTGACAGTAGAGGCTGCTCCATCCCTCTATACCAGTGACAGTAGAGGTGACTCCATCCCTCTATACCAGTGACAGTAGAGACTGCTCCATCCCTCTATACCAGTGACAGTAGAGGCTGCTCCATCCCTCTATACCAGTGACAGTAGAGGCTGCTCCATCCCTCTATACCAGTGACAGTAGAGGCTGCTCCATCCCTCTACACCAGTGACAGTAGAGGCTGCTCCATCCCTCTATACCAGTGACAGTAGAGGCTGCTCCATCCCTCCATACCAGTGACAGTAGAGGCTGCTCCATCCCTCTATACCAGTGACAGTAGAGGCTGCTCCATCCCTCTATACCAGTGACAGTAGAGGCTGCTCCATCCCTCTATACCAGTGACAGTAGAGGTGACTCCATCCCTCTATACCAGTGACAGTAGAGGCTGCTCCATTCCTCTATACCAGTGACAGTAGAGGTGACTCCATCCCTCTATACCAGTAACAGTAGAGGTGACTCCATCCCTCAATACCAGTGACAGTAGAGGCTGCTCCATCCCTCTATACCAGTAACAGTAGAGGTGACTCCATCCCTCTATACCAGTAACAGTAGAGGCTGCTCCATCCCTCTATACCAGTGACAGTAGAGGCTGCTCCATCCCTCTATACCAGTGACAGTAGAGGTGACTCCATCCCTCTATACCAGTGACAGTAGAGGTGACTCCATCCCTCTATACCAGTGACAGTAGAGGCTGCTCCATCCCTCTATACTATACCAGTGACAGTAGAGGCTGCTCCATCCCTCTATACCAGTGACAGTAGAGGCTGCTCCATCCCTCTATACCAGTGACAGTAGAGGCTGCTCCATCCCTCCATACCAGTGACAGTAGAGGCTGCTCCATTCCTCTATACCAGTGACAGTAGAGGTGACTCCATCCCTCTATACCAGTAACAGTAGAGGTGACTCCATCCCTCAATACCAGTGACAGTAGAGGCTGCTCCATCCCTCTATACCAGTAACAGTAGAGGTGACTCCATCCCTCTATACCAGTAACAGTAGAGGCTGCTCCATCCCTCTATACCAGTGACAGTAGAGGCTGCTCCATCCCTCTATACCAGTGACAGTAGAGGTGACTCCATCCCTCTATACCAGTGACAGTAGAGGTGACTCCATCCCTCTATACCAGTGACAGTAGAGGCTGCTCCATCCCTCTACACCAGTGACAGTAGAGGCTGCTCCATCCCTCTATACCAGTGACAGTAGAGGCTGCTCCATCCCTCTATACCAGTGACAGTAGAGGCTGCTCCATCCCTCTATACCAGTGACAGTAGTGGCTGCTCCATCCCTCTATACCAGTGACAGTAGAGGCTGCTCCATCCCTCTATACCAGTGACAGTAGAGGCTGCTCCATCCCTCTACACCAGTGACAGTAGAGGCTGCTCCATCCCTCTATACCAGTGACAGTAGAGGCTGCTCCATCCCTCCATACCAGTGACAGTAGAGGCTGCTCCATCCCTCTATACCAGTGACAGTAGAGGCTGCTCCATCCCTCTATACCAGTAACAGTAGAGGCTGCTCCATCCCTCTATACCAGTGACAGTAGAGGCTGCTCCATCCCTCTATACCAGTGACAGTAGAGGCTGCTCCATCCCTCTATACGAGTGACAGTAGAGGCTGCTCCATCCCTCTATACCAGTGACAGTAGAGGCTGCTCCATCCCTCTATACCAGTGACAGTAGAGGTGACTCCATCCCTCTATACCAGTGACAGTAGAGGTGAGTCCATCCCTCTATACCAGTGACAGTAGAGGCTGCTCCATCCCTCTATACCAGTGACAGTAGAGGTGACTCCATCCCTCTATACCAGTGACAGTACAGGCGACTCCATCCCTCTATACCAGTGACAGTAGAGGCTGCTCCATCCCTCTATACCAGTGACAGTAGAGGTGACTCCATCCCTCTATACCAGTGACAGTAGAGGTGAGTCCATCCCTCTGTACCAGTGACAGTAGAGGCTGCTCCATCCCTCTATACCAGTGACAGTAGAGGCTGCTCCATCCCTCTATACCAGTGACAGTAGAGGCTGCTCCATCCCTCTATACCAGTGACAGTAGAGGTGACTCCATCCCTCTATACCAGTGACAGTAGAGACTGCTCCATCCCTCTATACCAGTGACAGTAGAGGCTGCTCCATCCCTCTATACCAGTGACAGTAGAGGCTGCTCCATCCCTCTATACCAGTGACAGTAGAGGCTGCTCCATCCCTCTACACCAGTGACAGTAGAGGCTGCTCCATCCCTCTATACCAGTGACAGTAGAGGCTGCTCCATCCCTCTATACCAGTGACAGTAGAGGCTGCTCCATCCCTCTACACCAGTGACAGTAGAGGCTGCTCCATCCCTCTATACCAGTGACAGTAGAGGTGAGTCCATCCCTCTATACCAGTGACAGTAGAGGCTGCTCCATCCCTCTATACCAGTGACAGTAGAGGCTGCTCCATCCCTCTATACCAGTGACAGTAGAGGCGACTCCATCCCTCTATACCAGTGACAGTAGAGGCTGCTCCATCCCTCTATACCAGTGACAGTAGAGGTGACTCCATCCCTCTATACCAGTGACAGTAGAGGTGAGTCCATCCCTCTGTACCAGTGACAGTAGAGGCTGCTCCATCCCTCTATACCAGTGACAGTAGAGGCTGCTCCATCCCTCTATACCAGTGACAGTAGAGGCTGCTCCATCCCTCTATACCAGTGACAGTAGAGGCTGCTCCATCCCTCTATACCAGTGACAGTAGAGGCTGCTCCATCCCTCTATACCAGTGACAGTAGAGGCTACTCCATCCCTCCATACCAGTGACAGTAGAGGCTGCTCCATCCCTCTATACCAGTGACAGTAGAGGCTGCTCCATCCCTCTATACCAGTGACAGTAGAGGCTGCTCCATCCCTCTATACCAGTGACAGTAGAGGCTGCTCCATCCCTCTATACCAGTGACAGTAGAGGCTGCTCCATCCCTCTATACCAGTGACAGTAGAGGCTGCTCCATCCCTCTATACCAGTGACAGTAGAGGCTGCTCCATCCCTCTATACCAGTGACAGTAGAGGTGACTCCATCCCTCTATACCAGTGACAGTAGAGGTGACTCCATCCCTCTATACCAGTGACAGTAGAGGCTGCTCCATCCCTCTATACCAGTGACAGTAGAGGCTGCTCCATCCCTCTATACCAGTGACAGTAGAGGTGACTCCATCCCTCTATACCAGTGACAGTAGAGGTGACTCCATCCCTCTATACCAGTGACAGTAGAGGCTGCTCCATCCCTCTATACCAGTGACAGTAGAGGCTGCTCCATCCCTCTATACCAGTAACAGTAGAGGCTGCTCCATCCCTCTATACCAGTGACAGTAGAGGTGACTCCATCCCTCTATACTAGTGACAGTAGAGGTGACTCCATCCCTCTATACCAGTGACAGTAGAGGTGACTCCATCCCTCTATACCAGTGACAGTAGAGGCTGCTCCATCCCTCTATACCAGTGACAGTAGAGGCTGCTCCATCCCTCTATACCAGTGACAGTAGAGGCTGCTCCATCCCTCTATACCAGTGACAGTAGAGGCTGCTCCATCCCTCTATACCAGTGACAGTAGAGGCTGCTCCATCCCTCTATACCAGTGACAGTAGAGGCTGCTCCATCCCTCTATACCAGTGACAGTAGAGGTGACTCCATCCCTCTATACCAGTGACAGTAGAGGCTGCTCCATCCCTCTATACCAGTGACAGTAGAGGTGGTCACTAAGTGTTGTACAGTACAGTGAGTACCAGGCTGCTCCAGACATCTAAAGAGGGCTGTCAGACAGTATTAGAGGAGGAGGAGACGACTGAAGGACTGTCTCCTCTCACCATCCCTCTCTTATTCTCTCCCTCGCTCTCAATCCTCTCCCTCTCTCTCCATTTCTCTCCTCTCTCTCCATCTCTCTCCTCTCTCTCCCTCTCTTCATCTCTCTCCTCTCTCTCCCTCTCTTCATCTCTCTCTCTCTCTCTTCATCTCTCTCCTCTCTCTCCCTCTCCTCATCTCTCTCTCTCTCTCTCCATTTCTCTCCTCTCTCTCCCTCTCCTCATCTCTCTCTCTCTCTCCTACCGATTGTAGTAATCTGTAAACACGGCTAATGTCTCCAGCAGCCTTTACGTCTACAACGGGAGGAACAGTATTCTCTTCCAACAGCTGGTGAAAAAGCCAGACATCTTTCTGTGTTTAACAAAAAACATCTCTCTCTTCTCCTCTGCTGTTGCCATGGCTGCTGAGTGCCGGAAATAATTAGCCTAATTTCCAGGTAACCTTCAACGCAGACTATTTACAAGGTAATGGTTTTAGGACACATAACGACGACAACAACAACAATAACAATCTGCTTTCAGAGGTCAAAACGAGTGAAACAGTCTGACAACAGAGACACTAGATGAGAGGTCTGATGATGACGCTGGTCTGACAACAGAGCCACTAGATGAGAGGTCTGATGATGACGCTGGTCTGACAACAGAGACACTAGATGAGAGGTCTGATGATGACGCTGGTCAAAACGAGGGAAACAGTCTGACAACAGAGACACTAGATGAGAGGTCTGATGATGACGCTGGTCTGACAACAGAGACACTAGATGAGAGGTCTGATGATGACGCCAGTCTGACAACAGAGACACTAGATGAGAGGTCTGATGATGACGCCAGTCTGACAACAGAGACACTAGATGAGAGGTCTGATGATGACGCTGGTCTGACAACAGAGACACTAGATGAGAGGTCTGATGATGACGCTGGTCAAAACGAGGGAAACAGTCTGACAACAGAGACACTAGATGAGAGGTCTGATGATGACGCTGGTCTGACAACAGAGACACTAGATGAGAGGTCTGATGATGACGCTGGTCAAAACGAGGGAAACAGTCTGACAACAGAGACACTAGATGAGAGGTCTGATGATGACGCTGGTCTGACAACAGAGACACTAGATGAGAGGTCTGATGATGACGCCAGTCTGACAACAGAGACACTAGATGAGAGGTCTGATAATGACGCCAGTCTGACAACAGAGACACTAGATGAGAGGTCTGATGATGACGCTGGTCAAAACGAGGGAAACAGTCTGACAACAGAGACACTAGATGAGAGGTCTGATGATGACGCCGGTCTGACAACAGAGACACTAGATGAGAGGTCTGATGATGACGCCAGTCTGACAACAGAGACACTAGATGAGAGGTCTGATGTTGACGCTGGTCAAAACGAGGGAAACAGTCTGACAACAGAGACACTAGATGAGAGGTCTGATGATGACGCTGGTCAAAACGAGGGAAACAGTCTGACAACAGAGCCACTAGATGAGAGGTCTGATGATGACGCTGGTCAAAACGAGGGAAACAGTCTGACAACAGAGCCACTAGATGAGAGGTCTGATGATGACGCCAGTCTGACAACAGAGACACTAGATGAGAGGTCTGATGATGACGCTGGTCTGACAACAGAGCCACTAGATGAGAGGTATGATGATGACGCCAGTCTGACAACAGAGACACTAGATGAGAGGTCTGATGATGACGCTGGTCTGACAACAGAGCCACTAGATGAGAGGTCTGATGATGACGCCAGTCTGACAACAGAGACACTAGATGAGAGGTCTGATGATGACGCCAGTCTGACAACAGAGACACTAGATGAGAGGTCTGATGATGACGCTGGTCAAAACGAGGGAAACAGTCTGACAACAGAGACACTAGATGAGAGGTCTGATGATGACGCCGGTCTGACAACAGAGACACTAGATGAGAGGTCTGATGATGACGCCAGTCTGACAACAGAGCCACTAGATGAGAGGTCTGATGATGACGCCGGTCTGACAACAGAGCCACTAGATGAGAGGTCTGATGATGACGCTGGTCAAAACGAGTGAAACAGTCTGACAACAGAGACACTAGATGAGAGGTCTGATGATGACGCTGGTCAAAACGAGGGAAACAGTCTGACAACAGAGACACTAGATGAGAGGTCTGATGATGACGCCAGTCTGACAACAGAGACACTAGATGAGAGGTCTGAGGATGACGCCAGTCTGACAACAGAGCCACTAGATGAGAGGTCTGATGATGACGCCAGTCTGACAACAGAGACACTAGATGAGAGGTCTGATGATGACGCTGGTCTGACAACAGAGCCACTAGATGAGAGGTCTGATGATGACGCCAGTCTGACAACAGAGACACTAGATGAGAGGTCTGATGATGACGCTGGTCTGACAACAGAGCCACTAGATGAGAGGTCTGATGATGACGCCAGTCTGACAACAGAGACACTAGATGAGAGGTCTGATGATGACGCCAGTCTGACAACAGAGACACTAGATGAGAGGTCTGATGATGACGCTGGTATTAACGAGGGAAACAGTCTGACAACAGAGACACTAGATGAGAGGTCTGATGATGACGCTGGTTAAAACGAGGGAAACAGTCTGACAACAGAGCCACTAGATGAGAGGTCTGATGATGACGCCAGTCTGACAACAGAGACACTAGATGAGAGGTCTGATGATGACGCTGGTCAAAACGAGGGAAACAGTCTGACAACAGAGACACTAGATGAGAGGTCTGAGGATGACGCCGGTCTGACAACAGAGCCACTAGATGAGAGGTCTGATGATGACGCTGGTCAAAACGAGGGAAACAGTCTGACAACAGAGACACTAGATGAGAGGTCTGATGATGACGCCAGTCTGACAACAGAGACACTAGATGAGAGGTCTGAGGATGACGCCAGTCTGACAACAGAGCCACTAGATGAGAGGTCTGAGGATGACGCCAGTCTGACAACAGAGCCACTAGATGAGAGGTCTGATGATGACGCCAGTCTGACAACAGAGACACTAGATGAGAGGTCTGATGATGACGCTGGTCAAAACGAGGGAAACAGTCTGACAACAGAGCCACTAGATGAGAGGTCTGATGATGACGCTGGTCAAAACGAGGGAAACAGTCTGACAACAGAGACACTAGATGAGAGGTCTGATGATGACGCCAGTCTGACAACAGAGATACTAGATGAGAGGTCTGATGATGACGCCAGTCTGACAACAGAGCCACTAGATGAGAGGTCTGAGGATGACGCCAGTCTGACAACAGAGACACTAGATGAGAGGTCTGATGATGACGCCAGTCTGACAACAGAGACACTAGATGAGAGGTCTGATGATGACGCTGGTATTAACGAGGGAAACAGTCTGACAACAGAGACACTAGATGAGAGGTCTGATGATGACGCTGGTTAAAACGAGGGAAACAGTCTGACAACAGAGCCACTAGATGAGAGGTCTGATGATGACGCCAGTCTGACAACAGAGACACTAGATGAGAGGTCTGATGATGACGCTGGTCAAAACGAGGGAAACAGTCTGACAACAGAGACACTAGATGAGAGGTCTGAGGATGACGCCGGTCTGACAACAGAGCCACTAGATGAGAGGTCTGATGATGACGCTGGTCAAAACGAGGGAAACAGTCTGACAACAGAGACACTAGATGAGAGGTCTGATGATGACGCCAGTCTGACAACAGAGACACTAGATGAGAGGTCTGAGGATGACGCCAGTCTGACAACAGAGCCACTAGATGAGAGGTCTGAGGATGACGCCAGTCTGACAACAGAGCCACTAGATGAGAGGTCTGATGATGACGCCAGTCTGACAACAGAGACACTAGATGAGAGGTCTGATGATGACGCTGGTCAAAACGAGGGAAACAGTCTGACAACAGAGCCACTAGATGAGAGGTCTGATGATGACGCTGGTCAAAACGAGGGAAACAGTCTGACAACAGAGACACTAGATGAGAGGTCTGATGATGACGCTGGTCAAAACGAGGGAAACAGTCTGACAACAGAGACACTAGATGAGAGGTCTGATGATGACGCCAGTCTGACAACAGAGCCACTAGATGAGAGGTCTGATGATGACGCTGGTCAAAACGAGGGAAACAGTCTGACAACAGAGACACTAGATGAGAGGTCTGAGGATGACGCCAGTCTGACAACAGAGCCACTAGATGAGAGGTCTGATGATGACGCCAGTCTGACAACAGAGCCACTAGATGAGAGGTCTGATGATGACGCCAGTCTGACAACAGAGACACTAGATGAGAGGTCTGATGATGACGCTGGTCTGACAACAGAGACACTAGATGAGAGGTCTGATGATGACGCCAGTCTGACAACAGAGACACTAGATGAGAGGTCTGATGATGACGCCAGTCTGACAACAGAGCCACTAGATGAGAGGTCTGAGGATGACGCCAGTCTGACAACAGAGCCACTAGATGAGAGGTCTGATGATGACGCCAGTCTGACAACAGAGACACTAGATGAGAGGTCTGATGATGACGCTGGTCAAAACGAGGGAAACAGTCTGACAACAGAGACACTAGATGAGAGGTCTGATGATGACGCTGGTCAAAACGAGGGAAACAGTCTGACAACAGAGCCACTAGATGAGAGGTCTGATGATGACGCCAGTCTGACAACAGAGCCACTAGATGAGAGGTCTGATGATGACGCTGGTCAAAACGAGGGAAACAGTCTGACAACAGAGCCACTAGATGAGAGGTCTGATGATGACGCCGGTCTGACAACAGAGACACTAGATGAGAGGTCTGATGATGACGCTGGTATTAACGAGGGAAACAGTCTGACAACAGAGCCACTAGATGAGAGGTCTGAGGATGACGCTGGTCAAAACGAGGGAAACAGTCTGACAACAGAGACACTAGATGAGAGGTCTGATGATGACGCTGGTCAAAACGAGGGAAACAGTCTGACAACAGAGCCACTAGATGAGAGGTCTGATGATGACGCCGGTCTGACAACAGAGACACTAGATGAGAGGTCTGATGATGACGCTGGTATTAACGAGGGAAACAGTCTGACAACAGAGCCACTAGATGAGAGGTCTGAGGATGACGCTGGTCAAAACGAGGGAAACAGTCTGACAACAGAGACACTAGATGAGAGGTCTGATGATGACGCTGGTCAAAACGAGGGAAACAGTCTGACAACAGAGCCACTAGATGAGAGGTCTGATGATGACGCTGGTCAAAACGAGGGAAACAGTCTGACAACAGAGCCACTAGATGAGAGGTCTGATGATGACGCTGGTCAAAACGAGGGAAACAGTCTGACAACAGAGACACTAGATGAGAGGTCTGATGATGACGCTGGTCTGACAACAGAGACACTAGATGAGAGGTCTGATGATGACGCTGGTCAAAACGAGGGAAACAGTCTGACAACAGAGACACTAGATGAGAGGTCTGAAGATGACGCTGGTTAAAACGAGGGAAACAGTCTGACAACAGAGCCACTAGATGAGAGGTCTGATGATGACGCTGGTCAAAACGAGGGAAACAGTCTGACAACAGAGACACTAGATGAGAGGTCTGAGGATGACGCTGGTTAAAACGAGGGAAACAGTCTGACAACAGAGACACTAGATGAGAGGTCTGATGATGACGCCAGTCTGACAACAGAGCCACTAGATGAGAGGTCTGAGGATGACGCCAGTCTGACAACAGAGCCACTAGATGAGAGGTCTGATGATGACGCCAGTCTGACAACAGAGACACTAGATGAGAGGTCTGATGATGACGCCAGTCTGACAACAGAGACACTAGATGAGAGGTCTGAGGATGACGCTGGTCAAAACGAGGGAAACAGTCTGACAACAGAGACACTAGATGAGAGGTCTGAAGATGACGCCAGTCTGACAACAGAGACACTAGACGAGAGGTCTGATGATGACGCCAGTCTGACAACAGAGACACTAGATGAGAGGTCTGATGATGACGCTGGTCAAAACGAGGGAAACAGTCTGACAACAGAGCCACTAGATGAGAGGTCTGATGATGACGCCGGTCTGACAACAGAGACACTAGATGAGAGGTCTGATGATGACGCTGGTATTAACGAGGGAAACAGTCTGACAACAGAGCCACTAGATGAGAGGTCTGAGGATGACGCTGGTCAAAACGAGGGAAACAGTCTGACAACAGAGACACTAGATGAGAGGTCTGATGATGACGCTGGTCAAAACGAGGGAAACAGTCTGACAACAGAGCCACTAGATGAGAGGTCTGATGATGACGCTGGTCAAAACGAGGGAAACAGTCTGACAACAGAGCCACTAGATGAGAGGTCTGATGATGACGCTGGTCAAAACGAGGGAAACAGTCTGACAACAGAGACACTAGATGAGAGGTCTGATGATGACGCTGGTCTGACAACAGAGACACTAGATGAGAGGTCTGATGATGACGCTGGTCAAAACGAGGGAAACAGTCTGACAACAGAGACACTAGATGAGAGGTCTGAAGATGACGCTGGTTAAAACGAGGGAAACAGTCTGACAACAGAGCCACTAGATGAGAGGTCTGATGATGACGCTGGTCAAAACGAGGGAAACAGTCTGACAACAGAGACACTAGATGAGAGGTCTGAGGATGACGCTGGTTAAAACGAGGGAAACAGTCTGACAACAGAGACACTAGATGAGAGGTCTGATGATGACGCCAGTCTGACAACAGAGCCACTAGATGAGAGGTCTGAGGATGACGCCAGTCTGACAACAGAGCCACTAGATGAGAGGTCTGATGATGACGCCAGTCTGACAACAGAGACACTAGATGAGAGGTCTGATGATGACGCCAGTCTGACAACAGAGACACTAGATGAGAGGTCTGAGGATGACGCTGGTCAAAACGAGGGAAACAGTCTGACAACAGAGACACTAGATGAGAGGTCTGAAGATGACGCCAGTCTGACAACAGAGACACTAGACGAGAGGTCTGATGATGACGCCAGTCTGACAACAGAGACACTAGATGAGAGGTCTGATGATGACGCTGGTCAAAACGAGTGAAACAGTCTGACAACAGAGACACTAGATGAGAGGTCTGATGATGACGCCAGTCTGACAACAGAGCCACTAGATGAGAGGTCTGATGATGACGCCAGTCTGACAACAGAGCCACTAGATGAGAGGTCTGATGATGACGCCGGTCTGACAACAGAGCCACTAGATGAGAGGTCTGATGATGACGCCAGTCTGACAACAGAGCCACTAGATGAGAGGTCTGAGGATGACGCTGGTCAAAACGAGGGAAACAGTCTGACAACAGAGACACTAGATGAGAGGTCTGATGATGACGCCAGTCTGACAACAGAGACACTAGATGAGAGGTCTGATGATGACGCCAGTCTGACAACAGAGCCACTAGATGAGAGGTCTGATGATGACGCCAGTCTGACAACAGAGACACTAGATGAGAGGTCTGAGGATGACGCTGGTTAAAACGAGTGAAACAGTCTGACAACAGAGCCACTAGATGAGAGGTCTGATGATGACGCCAGTCTGACAACAGAGCGACTAGATGAGAGGTCTGATGATGACGCCAGTCTGACAACAGAGCCACTAGATGAGAGGTCTGATGATGACGCCAGTCTGACAACAGAGACACTAGATGAGAGGTCTGATGATGACGCCAGTCTGACAACAGAGACACTAGATGAGAGGTCTGATGATGACGCCAGTCTGACAACAGAGACACTAGATGAGAGGTCTGATGATGACGCCAGTCTGACAACAGAGCCACTAGATGAGAGGTCTGATGATGACGCTGGTTAAAACGAGGGAAACAGTCTGACAACAGAGCCACTAGATGAGAGGTCTGAGGATGACGCTGGTCAAAACGAGGGAAACAGTCTGACAACAGAGACACTAGATGAGAGGTCTGATGATGACGCCAGTCTGACAACAGAGCCACTAGATGAGAGGTCTGATGATGACGCCAGTCTGACAACAGAGCCACTAGATGAGAGGTCTGATGATGACGCCAGTCTGACAACAGAGACACTAGATGAGAGGTCTGATGATGACGCCAGTCTGACAACAGAGACACTAGATGAGAGGTCTGATGATGACGCCAGTCTGACAACAGAGCCACTAGATGAGAGGTCTGAGGATGACGCTGGTCAAAACGAGGGAAACAGTCTGACAACAGAGACACTAGATGAGAGGTCTGATGATGACGCCAGTCTGACAACAGAGACACTAGATGAGAGGTCTGAGGATGACGCCAGTCTGACAACAGAGCCACTAGATGAGAGGTCTGAGGATGACGCCAGTCTGACAACAGAGCCACTAGATGAGAGGTCTGATGATGACGCCGGTCTGACAACAGAGCCACTAGATGAGAGGTCTGAGGATGACGCCGGTCTGACAACAGAGCCACTAGATGAGAGGTCTGATGATGACGCCAGTCTGACAACAGAGCCACTAGATGAGAGGTCTGATGATGACGCCAGTCTGACAACAGAGCCACTAGATGAGAGGTCTGATGATGACGCCGGTCTGACAACAGAGCCACTAGATGAGAGGTCTGATGATGACGCCAGTCTGACAACAGAGCCACTAGATGAGAGGTCTGATGATGACGCCGGTCTGACAACAGAGCCACTAGATGAGAGGTCTGATGATGACGCCAGTCTGACAACAGAGCCACTAGATGAGAGGTCTGATGATGACGCCAGTCTGACAACAGAGCCACTAGACGAGAGGTCTGATGATGACGCCAGTCTGACAACAGAGCCACTAGATGAGAGGTCTGAGGATGACGCCAGTCTGACAACAGAGCCACTAGATGAGAGGTCTGATGATGACGCCAGTCTGACAACAGAGCCACTAGATGAGAGGTCTGATGATGACGCCGGTCTGACAACAGAGACACTAGATGAGAGGTCTGAAGATGACGCCAGTCTGACAACAGAGCCACTAGATGAGAGGTCTGATGATGACGCCAGTCTGACAACAGAGCCACTAGATGAGAGGTCTGATGATGACGCCAGTCTGACAACAGAGCCACTAGACGAGAGGTCTGATGATGACGCCAGTCTGACAACAGAGCCACTAGATGAGAGGTCTGAGGATGACGCCAGTCTGACAACAGAGCCACTAGATGAGAGGTCTGATGATGACGCCAGTCTGACAACAGAGCCACTAGATGAGAGGTCTGATGATGACGCCGGTCTGACAACAGAGACACTAGATGAGAGGTCTGAAGATGACGCCAGTCTGACAACAGAGCCACTAGATGAGAGGTCTGATGATGACGCCAGTCTGACAACAGAGCCACTAGATGAGAGGTCTGATGATGACGCCAGTCTGACAACAGAGCCACTAGATGAGAGGTCTGATGATGACGCCAGTCTGACAACAGAGCCACTAGATGAGAGGTCTGATGATGACGCCAGTCTGACAACAGAGCCACTAGATGAGAGGTCTGATGATGACGCCAGTCTGACAACAGAGACACTAGATGAGAGGTCTGAGGATGACGCTGGTCAAAACGAGGGAAACAGTCTGACAACAGAGACACTAGATGAGAGGTCTGATGATGACGCTGGTTAAAACGAGGGAAACAGTCTGACAACAGAGCCACTAGATGAGAGGTCTGATGATGACGCTGGTATTAACGAGGGAAACAGTCTGACAACAGAGACACTAGATGAGAGGTCTGATGATGACGCTGGTCAAAACGAGTGAAACAGTCTGACAACAGAGCCACTAGATGAGAGGTCTGATGATGACGCCAGTCTGACAACAGAGCCACTAGATGAGAGGTCTGAGGATGACGCCAGTCTGACAACAGAGCCACTAGATGAGAGGTCTGATGATGACGCCAGTCTGACAACAGAGCCACTAGATGAGAGGTCTGATGATGACGCCAGTCTGACAACAGAGCCACTAGATGAGAGGTCTGATGATGACGCTGGTCAAAACGAGTGAAACAGTCTGACAACAGAGCCACTAGATGAGAGGTCTGATGATGACGCTGGTTAAAACGAGGGAAACAGTCTGACAACAGAGACACTAGATGAGAGGTCTGATGATGACGCTGGTCAAAACGAGTGAAACAGTCTGACAACAGAGCCACTAGATGAGAGGTCTGAGGATGACGCCAGTCTGACAACAGAGACACTAGATGAGAGGTCTGATGATGACGCTGGTCAAAACGAGGGAAACAGTCTGACAACAGAGACACTAGATGAGAGGTCTGATGATGACATTGGTCAAAACGAGGGAAACAGTCTGACAACAGAGACACTAGATGAGAGGTCTGATGATGACGCTGGTATTAACGAGGGAAACAGTCTGACAACAGAGCCACTAGATGAGAGGTCTGAGGATGACGCTGGTTAAAACGAGGGAAACAGTCTGACAACAGAGCCACTAGATGAGAGGTCTGATGATGACGCCAGTCTGACAACAGAGCCACTAGATGAGAGGTCTGATGATGACGCCAGTCTGACAACAGAGCCACTAGATGAGAGGTCTGATGATGACGCCAGTCTGACAACAGAGCCACTAGATGAGAGGTCTGATGATGACGCCAGTCTGACAACAGAGCCACTAGATGAGAGGTCTGATGATGACGCCAGTCTGACAACAGAGACACTAGATGAGAGGTCTGATGATGACGCTGGTCTGACAACAGAGCCACTAGATGAGAGGTCTGATGATGACGCTGGTTAAAACGAGTGAAACAGTCTGACAACAGAGCCACTAGATGAGAGGTCTGATGATGACGCTGGTCAAAACGAGTGAAACAGTCTGACAACAGAGCCACTAGATGAGAGGTCTGAGGATGACGCTGGTATTAACGAGGGAAACAGTCTGACAACAGAGACACTAGATGAGAGGTCTGATGATGACGCTGGTCAAAACGAGGGAAACAGTCTGACAACAGAGACACTAGATGAGAGGTCTGATGATGACGCTGGTATTAACGAGGGAAACAGTCTGACAACAGAGACACTAGATGAGAGGTCTGATGATGACGCTGGTCAAAACGAGTGAAACAGTCTGACAACAGAGCCACTAGATGAGAGGTCTGATGATGACGCCAGTCTGACAACAGAGCCACTAGATGAGAGGTCTGATGATGACGCCAGTCTGACAACAGAGACACTAGATGAGAGGTCTGAGGATGACGCTGGTTAAAACGAGGGAAACAGTCTGACAACAGAGCCACTAGATGAGAGGTCTGATGATGACGCTGGTCAAAACGAGGGAAACAGTCTGACAACAGAGCCACTAGATGAGAGGTCTGAGGATGACGCCAGTCTGACAACAGAGACACTAGATGAGAGGTCTGATGATGACGCTGGTCTGACAACAGAGCCACTAGATGAGAGGTCTGATGATGACGCCAGTCTGACAACAGAGCCACTAGATGAGAGGTCTGATGATGACGCTGGTCTGACAACAGAGACACTAGATGAGAGGTCTGAGGATGACGCTGGTCAAAACGAGGGAAACAGTCTGACAACAGAGACACTAGATGAGAGGTCTGAGGATGACGCCAGTCTGACAACAGAGCCACTAGATGAGAGGTCTGATGATGACGCCAGTCTGACAACAGAGCCACTAGATGAGAGGTCTGATGATGACGCCGGTCTGAAAACAGAGACACTAGATGAGAGGTCTGATGATGACGCTGGTCTGACAACAGAGACACTAGATGAGAGGTCTGATGATGACGCCAGTCTGACAACAGAGACACTAGATGAGAGGTCTGATGATGACGCCAGTCTGACAACAGAGCCACTAGATGAGAGGTCTGAGGATGACGCCAGTCTGACAACAGAGCCACTAGATGAGAGGTCTGATGATGACGCCAGTCTGACAACAGAGCCACTAGATGAGAGGTCTGATGATGACGCCAGTCTGACAACAGAGCCACTAGATGAGAGGTCTGATGATGACGCTGGTCTGACAACAGAGACACTAGATGAGAGGTCTGATGATGACGCTGGTCAAAACGAGGGAAACAGTCTGACAACAGAGCCACTAGATGAGAGGTCTGATGATGACGCCAGTCTGACAACAGAGCCACTAGATGAGAGGTCTGATGATGACGCTGGTCAAAACGAGGGAAACAGTCTGACAACAGAGCCACTAGATGAGAGGTCTGATGATGACGCCGGTCTGACAACAGAGACACTAGATGAGAGGTCTGATGATGACGCTGGTATTAACGAGGGAAACAGTCTGACAACAGAGCCACTAGATGAGAGGTCTGAGGATGACGCTGGTCAAAACGAGGGAAACAGTCTGACAACAGAGCCACTAGATGAGAGGTCTGAGGATGACGCCAGTCTGACAGCAGAGACACTAGATGAGAGGTCTGATGATGACGCTGGTCAAAACGAGGGAAACAGTCTGACAACAGAGACACTAGATGAGAGGTCTGAGGATGACGCCAGTCTGACAACAGAGCCACTAGATGAGAGGTCTGATGATGACGCTGGTCAAAACGAGGGAAACAGTCTGACAACAGAGACACTAGATGAGAGGTCTGATGATGACGCTGGTTAAAACGAGGGAAACAGTCTGACAACAGAGACACTAGACGAGAGGTCTGATGATGACGCTGGTCAAAACGAGGGAAACAGTCTGACAACAGAGACACTAGATGAGAGGTCTGAGGATGACGCTGGTTAAAACGAGGGAAACAGTCTGACAACAGAGACACTAGATGAGAGGTCTGAGGATGACGCCGGTCTGACAACAGAGCCACTAGATGAGAGGTCTGATGATGACGCCAGTCTGACAACAGAGCCACTAGATGAGAGGTCTGATGATGATGCCAGTCTGACAACAGAGACACTAGATGAGAGGTCTGATGATGACGCCAGTCTGACAACAGAGCCACTAGATGAGAGGTCTGATGATGACGCCAGTCTGACAACAGAGCCACTAGATGAGAGGTCTGATGATGACGCCAGTCTGACAACAGAGCCACTAGATGAGAGGTCTGATGATGACGCCAGTCTGACAACAGAGACACTAGATGAGAGGTCTGATGATGACGCCAGTCTGACAACAGAGCCACTAGATGAGAGGTCTGAGGATGACGCCAGTCTGACAACAGAGCCACTAGATGAGAGGTCTGATGATGACGCTGGTCAAAACGAGGGAAACAGTCTGACAACAGAGCCACTAGATGAGAGGTCTGATGATGACGCTGGTCAAAACGAGGGAAACAGTCTGACAACAGAGCCACTAGATGAGAGGTCTGATGATGACGCTGGTTAAAACGAGGGAAACAGTCTGACAACAGAGACACTAGATGAGAGGTCTGATGATGACGCCAGTCTGACAACAGAGACACTAGATGAGAGGTCTGATGATGACGCCAGTCTGACAACAGAGCCACTAGATGAGAGGTCTGATGATGACGCTGGTCAAAACGAGGGAAACAGTCTGACAACAGAGCCACTAGATGAGAGGTCTGATGATGACGCTGGTTAAAACGAGGGAAACAGTCTGACAACAGAGCCACTAGATGAGAGGTCTGATGATGACGCCAGTCTGACAACAGAGACACTAGATGAGAGGTCTGATGATGACGCTGGTCAAAACGAGGGAAACAGTCTGACAACAGAGACACTAGATGAGAGGTCTGATGATGACGCCAGTCTGACAACAGAGCCACTAGATGAGAGGTCTGATGATGACGCCAGTCTGACAACAGAGACACTAGATGAGAGGTCTGAGGATGACGCTGGTTAAAACGAGTGAAACAGTCTGACAACAGAGCCACTAGATGAGAGGTCTGATGATGACGCCAGTCTGACAACAGAGCCACTAGATGAGAGGTCTGATGATGACGCCAGTCTGACAACAGAGCCACTAGATGAGAGGTCTGATGATGACGCCAGTCTGACAACAGAGACACTAGATGAGAGGTCTGAGGATGACGCTGGTCAAAACGAGGGAAACAGTCTGACAACAGAGACACTAGATGAGAGGTCTGAGGATGACGCTGGTTAAAACGAGTGAAACAGTCTGACAACAGAGCCACTAGATGAGAGGTCTGATGATGACGCCAGTCTGACAACAGAGCCACTAGATGAGAGGTCTGATGATGACGCCAGTCTGACAACAGAGACACTAGATGAGAGGTCTGATGATGACGCCAGTCTGACAACAGAGACACTAGATGAGAGGTCTGATGATGACGCCAGTCTGACAACAGAGCCACTAGATGAGAGGTCTGAGGATGACGCTGGTCAAAACGAGGGAAACAGTCTGACAACAGAGACACTAGATGAGAGGTCTGATGATGACGCCAGTCTGACAACAGAGACACTAGATGAGAGGTCTGAGGATGACGCCAGTCTGACAACAGAGCCACTAGATGAGAGGTCTGAGGATGACGCCAGTCTGACAACAGAGCCACTAGATGAGAGGTCTGATGATGACGCCGGTCTGACAACAGAGCCACTAGATGAGAGGTCTGAGGATGACGCCGGTCTGACAACAGAGCCACTAGATGAGAGGTCTGATGATGACGCCAGTCTGACAACAGAGCCACTAGATGAGAGGTCTGATGATGACGCCGGTCTGACAACAGAGCCACTAGATGAGAGGTCTGATGATGACGCCAGTCTGACAACAGAGCCACTAGATGAGAGGTCTGATGATGACGCCGGTCTGACAACAGAGCCACTAGATGAGAGGTCTGATGATGACGCCAGTCTGACAACAGAGCCACTAGATGAGAGGTCTGATGATGACGCCAGTCTGACAACAGAGCCACTAGACGAGAGGTCTGATGATGACGCCAGTCTGACAACAGAGCCACTAGATGAGAGGTCTGATGATGACGCCAGTCTGACAACAGAGCCACTAGACGAGAGGTCTGATGATGACGCCAGTCTGACAACAGAGCCACTAGATGAGAGGTCTGAGGATGACGCCAGTCTGACAACAGAGCCACTAGATGAGAGGTCTGATGATGACGCCAGTCTGACAACAGAGCCACTAGATGAGAGGTCTGATGATGACGCCGGTCTGACAACAGAGACACTAGATGAGAGGTCTGAAGATGACGCCAGTCTGACAACAGAGCCACTAGATGAGAGGTCTGATGATGACGCCAGTCTGAAAACAGAGCCACTAGATGAGAGGTCTGATGATGACGCCGGTCTGACAACAGAGACACTAGATGAGAGGTCTGATGATGACGCCGGTCTGACAACAGAGACACTAGATGAGAGGTCTGATGATGACGCCGGTCTGACAACAGAGCCACTAGATGAGAGGTCTGATGATGACGCCAGTCTGACAACAGAGCCACTAGATGAGAGGTCTGATGATGACACCAGTCTGACAACAGAGCCACTAGATGAGAGGTCTGATGATGACGCCAGTCTGACAACAGAGCCACTAGATGAGAGGTCTGATGATGACGCCAGTCTGACAACAGACACTAGATGAGAGGTCTGAGGATGACGCTGGTCAAAACGAGGGAAACAGTCTGACAACAGAGACACTAGATGAGAGGTCTGATGATGACGCTGGTTAAAATGAGGGAAACAGTCTGACAACAGAGCCACTAGATGAGAGGTCTGATGATGACGCCAGTCTGACAACAGAGCCACTAGATGAGAGGTCTGATGATGACGCCAGTCTGACAACAGACACTAGATGAGAGGTCTGAGGATGACGCTGGTCAAAACGAGGGAAACAGTCTGACAACAGAGACACTAGATGAGAGGTCTGATGATGACGCTGGTTAAAACGAGGGAAACAGTCTGACAACAGAGACACTAGATGAGAGGTCTGATGATGACGCTGGTCAAAACGAGTGAAACAGTCTGACAACAGAGCCACTAGATGAGAGGTCTGATGATGACGCCAGTCTGACAACAGAGCCACTAGATGAGAGGTCTGAGGATGACGCCAGTCTGACAACAGAGCCACTAGATGAGAGGTCTGATGATGACGCCAGTCTGACAACAGAGCCACTAGATGAGAGGTCTGATGATGACGCCAGTCTGACAACAGAGCCACTAGATGAGAGGTCTGATGATGACGCTGGTCAAAACGAGGGAAACAGTCTGACAACAGAGCCACTAGATGAGAGGTCTGATGATGACGCTGGTTAAAACGAGGGAAACAGTCTGACAACAGAGACACTAGATGAGAGGTCTGATGATGACGCTGGTCAAAACGAGTGAAACAGTCTGACAACAGAGCCACTAGATGAGAGGTCTGAGGATGACGCCAGTCTGACAACAGAGACACTAGATGAGAGGTCTGATGATGACGCTGGTCAAAACGAGGGAAACAGTCTGACAACAGAGACACTAGATGAGAGGTCTGATGATGACATTGGTCAAAACGAGGGAAACAGTCTGACAACAGAGATACTAGATGAGAGGTCTGAGGATGACGCTGGTTAAAACGAGGGAAACAGTCTGACAACAGAGACACTAGATGAGAGGTCTGATGATGACGCTGGTCAAAACGAGGGAAACAGTCTGACAACAGAGATACTAGATGAGAGGTCTGAGGATGACGCTGGTTAAAACGAGGGAAACAGTCTGACAACAGAGACACTAGATGAGAGGTCTGATGATGACGCTGGTATTAACGAGGGAAACAGTCTGACAACAGAGCCACTAGATGAGAGGTCTGAGGATGACGCTGGTTAAAACGAGGGAAACAGTCTGACAACAGAGCCACTAGATGAGAGGTCTGATGATGACGCCAGTCTGACAACAGAGCCACTAGATGAGAGGTCTGATGATGACGCCAGTCTGACAACAGAGCCACTAGATGAGAGGTCTGATGATGACGCCAGTCTGACAACAGAGACACTAGATGAGAGGTCTGATGATGACGCTGGTCTGACAACAGAGCCACTAGATGAGAGGTCTGATGATGACGCTGGTTAAAACGAGTGAAACAGTCTGACAACAGAGCCACTAGATGAGAGGTCTGATGATGACGCCGGTCTGACAACAGAGACACTAGATGAGAGGTCTGATGATGACGCTGGTCTGACAACAGAGACACTAGATGAGAGGTCTGATGATGACGCCAGTCTGACAACAGAGACACTAGATGAGAGGTCTGATGATGACGCTGGTCAAAACGAGTGAAACAGTCTGACAACAGAGACACTAGATGAGAGGTCTGATGATGACGCTGGTCAAAACGAGTGAAACAGTCTGACAACAGAGCCACTAGATGAGAGGTCTGAGGATGACGCTGGTATTAACGAGGGAAACAGTCTGACAACAGAGACACTAGATGAGAGGTCTGATGATGACGCTGGTCAAAACGAGGGAAACAGTCTGACAACAGAGCCACTAGATGAGAGGTCTGATGATGACGCTGGTATTAACGAGGGAAACAGTCTGACAACAGAGACACTAGATGAGAGGTCTGATGATGACGCTGGTCAAAACGAGTGAAACAGTCTGACAACAGAGCCACTAGATGAGAGGTCTGATGATGACGCCAGTCTGACAACAGAGCCACTAGATGAGAGGTCTGATGATGACGCCAGTCTGACAACAGAGACACTAGATGAGAGGTCTGATGATGACGCTGGTCAAAACGAGGGAAACAGTCTGACAACAGAGACACTAGATGAGAGGTCTGATGATGACGCTGGTCAAAACGAGGGAAACAGTCTGACAACAGAGACACTAGATGAGAGGTCTGATGATGACGCTGGTCAAAACGAGGGAAACAGTCTGACAACAGAGACACTAGATGAGAGGTCTGATGATGACGCTGGTCTGACAACAGAGACACTAGATGAGAGGTCTGAGGATGACGCCAGTCTGACAACAGAGACACTAGATGAGAGGTCTGATGATGACGCCAGTCTGACAACAGAGACACTAGATGAGAGGTCTGATGATGACGCTGGTCTGACAACAGAGACACTAGATGAGAGGTCTGAGGATGACGCTGGTCTGACAACAGAGCCACTAGATGAGAGGTCTGATGATGACGCTGGTCAAAACGAGGGAAACAGTCTGACAACAGAGACACTAGATGAGAGGTCTGATGATGACGCTGGTCTAAACGAGGGAAACAGTCTGACAACAGAGCCACTAGATGAGAGGTCTGATGATGACGCTGGTCAAAACGAGGGAAACAGTCTGACAACAGAGACACTAGATGAGAGGTCTGATGATGACGCTGGTCAAAACGAGGGAAACAGTCTGACAACAGAGCCACTAGATGAGAGGTCTGATGATGACGCCAGTCTGACAACAGAGACACTAGATGAGAGGTCTGATGATGACGCCAGTCTGACAACAGAGCCACTAGATGAGAGGTCTGATGATGACGCCGGTCTGACAACAGAGCCACTAGATGAGAGGTCTGATGATGACGCCAGTCTGACAACAGAGACACTAGATGAGAGGTCTGATGATGACGCCAGTCTGACAACAGAGACACTAGATGAGAGGTCTGATGATGACGCCAGTCTGACAACAGAGCCACTAGATGAGAGGTCTGAGGATGACGCTGGTCAAAACGAGGGAAACAGTCTGACAACAGAGACACTAGATGAGAGGTCTGATGATGACGCTGGTCTGACAACAGAGACACTAGATGAGAGGTCTGAAGATGACGCCAGTCTGACAACAGAGCCACTAGATGAGAGGTCTGATGATGACGCCGGTCTGACAACAGAGCCACTAGATGAGAGGTCTGATGATGACGCCAGTTTGACAACAGAGCCACTAGATGAGAGGTCTGATGATGACGCCAGTCTGACAACAGAGCCACTAGATGAGAGGTCTGATGATGACGCCAGTCTGACAACAGAGCCACTAGATGAGAGGTCTGATGATGACGCCGGTCTGACAACAGAGACACTAGATGAGAGGTCTGATGATGACGCCAGTCTGACAACAGAGCCACTAGATGAGAGGTCTGATGATGACGCCAGTCTGACAACAGAGCCACTAGATGAGAGGTCTGATGATGACGCTGGTTAAAACGAGGGAAACAGTCTGACAACAGAGACACTAGATGAGAGGTCTGATGATGACGCTGGTCAAAACGAGGGAAACAGTCTGACAACAGAGACACTAGATGAGAGGTCTGATGATGACGCTGGTCAAAACGAGGGAAACAGTCTGACAACAGAGCCACTAGATGAGAGGTCTGATGATGACGCCAGTCTGACAACAGAGCCACTAGATGAGAGGTCTGATGATGACGCCAGTCTGACAACAGACACTAGATGAGAGGTCTGAGGATGACGCTGGTCAAAACGAGGGAAACAGTCTGACAACAGAGACACTAGATGAGAGGTCTGATGATGACGCTGGTTAAAACGAGGGAAACAGTCTGACAACAGAGACACTAGATGAGAGGTCTGATGATGACGCTGGTCAAAACGAGTGAAACAGTCTGACAACAGAGCCACTAGATGAGAGGTCTGATGATGACGCCAGTCTGACAACAGAGCCACTAGATGAGAGGTCTGAGGATGACGCCAGTCTGACAACAGAGCCACTAGATGAGAGGTCTGATGATGACGCCAGTCTGACAACAGAGCCACTAGATGAGAGGTCTGATGATGACGCCAGTCTGACAACAGAGCCACTAGATGAGAGGTCTGATGATGACGCTGGTCAAAACGAGGGAAACAGTCTGACAACAGAGCCACTAGATGAGAGGTCTGATGATGACGCTGGTTAAAACGAGGGAAACAGTCTGACAACAGAGACACTAGATGAGAGGTCTGATGATGACGCTGGTCAAAACGAGTGAAACAGTCTGACAACAGAGCCACTAGATGAGAGGTCTGAGGATGACGCCAGTCTGACAACAGAGACACTAGATGAGAGGTCTGATGATGACGCTGGTCAAAACGAGGGAAACAGTCTGACAACAGAGACACTAGATGAGAGGTCTGATGATGACATTGGTCAAAACGAGGGAAACAGTCTGACAACAGAGATACTAGATGAGAGGTCTGAGGATGACGCTGGTTAAAACGAGGGAAACAGTCTGACAACAGAGACACTAGATGAGAGGTCTGATGATGACGCTGGTCAAAACGAGGGAAACAGTCTGACAACAGAGATACTAGATGAGAGGTCTGAGGATGACGCTGGTTAAAACGAGGGAAACAGTCTGACAACAGAGACACTAGATGAGAGGTCTGATGATGACGCTGGTATTAACGAGGGAAACAGTCTGACAACAGAGCCACTAGATGAGAGGTCTGAGGATGACGCTGGTTAAAACGAGGGAAACAGTCTGACAACAGAGCCACTAGATGAGAGGTCTGATGATGACGCCAGTCTGACAACAGAGCCACTAGATGAGAGGTCTGATGATGACGCCAGTCTGACAACAGAGCCACTAGATGAGAGGTCTGATGATGACGCCAGTCTGACAACAGAGACACTAGATGAGAGGTCTGATGATGACGCTGGTCTGACAACAGAGCCACTAGATGAGAGGTCTGATGATGACGCTGGTTAAAACGAGTGAAACAGTCTGACAACAGAGCCACTAGATGAGAGGTCTGATGATGACGCCGGTCTGACAACAGAGACACTAGATGAGAGGTCTGATGATGACGCTGGTCTGACAACAGAGACACTAGATGAGAGGTCTGATGATGACGCCAGTCTGACAACAGAGACACTAGATGAGAGGTCTGATGATGACGCTGGTCAAAACGAGTGAAACAGTCTGACAACAGAGACACTAGATGAGAGGTCTGATGATGACGCTGGTCAAAACGAGTGAAACAGTCTGACAACAGAGCCACTAGATGAGAGGTCTGAGGATGACGCTGGTATTAACGAGGGAAACAGTCTGACAACAGAGACACTAGATGAGAGGTCTGATGATGACGCTGGTCAAAACGAGGGAAACAGTCTGACAACAGAGCCACTAGATGAGAGGTCTGATGATGACGCTGGTATTAACGAGGGAAACAGTCTGACAACAGAGACACTAGATGAGAGGTCTGATGATGACGCTGGTCAAAACGAGTGAAACAGTCTGACAACAGAGCCACTAGATGAGAGGTCTGATGATGACGCCAGTCTGACAACAGAGCCACTAGATGAGAGGTCTGATGATGACGCCAGTCTGACAACAGAGACACTAGATGAGAGGTCTGATGATGACGCTGGTCAAAACGAGGGAAACAGTCTGACAACAGAGACACTAGATGAGAGGTCTGATGATGACGCTGGTCAAAACGAGGGAAACAGTCTGACAACAGAGACACTAGATGAGAGGTCTGATGATGACGCTGGTCAAAACGAGGGAAACAGTCTGACAACAGAGACACTAGATGAGAGGTCTGATGATGACGCTGGTCTGACAACAGAGACACTAGATGAGAGGTCTGAGGATGACGCCAGTCTGACAACAGAGACACTAGATGAGAGGTCTGATGATGACGCCAGTCTGACAACAGAGACACTAGATGAGAGGTCTGATGATGACGCTGGTCTGACAACAGAGACACTAGATGAGAGGTCTGAGGATGACGCTGGTCTGACAACAGAGCCACTAGATGAGAGGTCTGATGATGACGCTGGTCAAAACGAGGGAAACAGTCTGACAACAGAGACACTAGATGAGAGGTCTGATGATGACGCTGGTCTAAACGAGGGAAACAGTCTGACAACAGAGCCACTAGATGAGAGGTCTGATGATGACGCTGGTCAAAACGAGGGAAACAGTCTGACAACAGAGACACTAGATGAGAGGTCTGATGATGACGCTGGTCAAAACGAGGGAAACAGTCTGACAACAGAGCCACTAGATGAGAGGTCTGATGATGACGCCAGTCTGACAACAGAGACACTAGATGAGAGGTCTGATGATGACGCCAGTCTGACAACAGAGCCACTAGATGAGAGGTCTGATGATGACGCCGGTCTGACAACAGAGCCACTAGATGAGAGGTCTGATGATGACGCCAGTCTGACAACAGAGACACTAGATGAGAGGTCTGATGATGACGCCAGTCTGACAACAGAGACACTAGATGAGAGGTCTGATGATGACGCCAGTCTGACAACAGAGCCACTAGATGAGAGGTCTGAGGATGACGCTGGTCAAAACGAGGGAAACAGTCTGACAACAGAGACACTAGATGAGAGGTCTGATGATGACGCTGGTCTGACAACAGAGACACTAGATGAGAGGTCTGAAGATGACGCCAGTCTGACAACAGAGCCACTAGATGAGAGGTCTGATGATGACGCCGGTCTGACAACAGAGCCACTAGATGAGAGGTCTGATGATGACGCCAGTTTGACAACAGAGCCACTAGATGAGAGGTCTGATGATGACGCCAGTCTGACAACAGAGCCACTAGATGAGAGGTCTGATGATGACGCCAGTCTGACAACAGAGCCACTAGATGAGAGGTCTGATGATGACGCCGGTCTGACAACAGAGACACTAGATGAGAGGTCTGATGATGACGCCAGTCTGACAACAGAGCCACTAGATGAGAGGTCTGATGATGACGCCAGTCTGACAACAGAGCCACTAGATGAGAGGTCTGATGATGACGCTGGTTAAAACGAGGGAAACAGTCTGACAACAGAGACACTAGATGAGAGGTCTGATGATGACGCTGGTCAAAACGAGGGAAACAGTCTGACAACAGAGACACTAGATGAGAGGTCTGATGATGACGCTGGTCAAAACGAGGGAAACAGTCTGACAACAGAGCCACTAGATGAGAGGTCTGATGATGACGCCGGTCTGACAACAGAGCCACTAGATGAGAGGTCTGATGATGACGCCAGTCTGACAACAGAGCCACTAGATGAGAGGTCTGAGGATGACGCTGGTCAAAACGAGGGAAACAGTCTGACAACAGAGACACTAGATGAGAGGTCTGATGATGACGCTGGTCAAAACGAGGGAAACAGTCTGACAACAGAGACACTAGATGAGAGGTCTGATGATGACGCTGGTCAAAACGAGGGAAACAGTCTGACAACAGAGCCACTAGATGAGAGGTCTGATGATGACGCTGGTCAAAACGAGGGAAACAGTCTGACAACAGAGACACTAGATGAGAGGTCTGATGATGACGCTGGTCTGACAACAGAGACACTAGATGAGAGGTCTGAAGATGACGCCAGTCTGACAACAGAGCCACTAGATGAGAGGTCTGATGATGACGCCGGTCTGACAACAGAGCCACTAGATGAGAGGTCTGATGATGACGCCAGTCTGACAACAGAGCCACTAGATGAGAGGTCTGATGATGACGCTGGTCAAAACGAGGGCAACAGTCTGACAACAGAGACACTAGATGAGAGGTCTGATGATGACGCTGGTCAAAACGAGGGAAACAGTCTGACAACAGAGCCACTAGATGAGAGGTCTGATGATGACGCCAGTCTGACAACAGAGCCACTAGATAAGAGGTCTGATGATGACGCCAGTCTGACAACAGAGCCACTAGATGAGAGGTCTGATGATGACGCCGGTCTGACAACAGAGCCACTAGATGAGAGGTCTGATGATGACGCCAGTCTGACAACAGAGCCACTAGATGAGAGGTCTGATGATGACGCCAGTCTGACAACAGAGCCACTAGATGAGAGGTCTGATGATGACGCCAGTCTGACAACAGAGCCACTAGATGAGAGGTCTGATGATGACGCTGGTCAAAACGAGTGAAACAGTCTGACAACAGAGCCACTAGATGAGAGGTCTGATGATGACGCTGGTCAAAACGAGTGAAACAGTCTGACAACAGAGCCACTAGATGAGAGGTCTGATGATGACGCTGGTCAAAACGAGTGAAACAGTCTGACAACAGAGCCACTAGATGAGAGGTCTGATGATGACGCCAGTCTGACAACAGAGCCACTAGATGAGAGGTCTGATGATGACGCCGGTCTGACAACAGAGCCACTAGATGAGAGGTCTGATGATGACGCCAGTCTGACAACAGAGCCACTAGATGAGAGGTCTGATGATGATGCCAGTCTGACAACAGAGCCACTAGATGAGAGGTCTGATGATGACGCCAGTCTGACAACAGAGCCACTAGATGAGAGGTCTGATGATGACGCCAGTCTGACAACAGAGCCACTAGATGAGAGGTCTGATGATGACGCCGGTCTGACAACAGAGCCACTAGATGAGAGGTCTGATGATGACGCCAGTCTGACAACAGAGCCACTAGATGAGAGGTCTGATGATGACGCCAGTCTGACAACAGAGCCACTAGATGAGAGGTCTGATGATGACGCCAGTCTGACAACAGAGCCACTAGATGAGAGGTCTGATGATGACGCCAGTCTGACAACAGAGCCACTAGATGAGAGGTCTGATGATGACGCCAGTCTGACAACAGAGCCACTAGATGAGAGGTCTGATGATGACGCCAGTCTGACAACAGAGCCACTAGATGAGAGGTCTGATGATGACGCCAGTCTGACAACAGAGACACTAGATGAGAGGTCTGATGATGACGCCAGTCTGACAACAGAGACACTAGATGAGAGGTCTGATGATGACGCCAGTCTGACAACAGAGACACTAGATGAGAGGTCTGATGATGACGCCAGTCTGACAACAGAGACACTAGATGAGAGGTCTGATGATGACGCCAGTCTGACAACAGAGACACTAGATGAGAGGTCTGATGATGACGCCAGTCTGACAACAGAGCCACTAGATGAGAGGTCTGATGACGACGCCAGTCTGACAACAGAGCCACTAGATGAGAGGTCTGATGATGACGCCAGTCTGACAACAGAGACACTAGATGAGAGGTCTGATGATGACGCCAGTCTGACAACAGAGACACTAGATGAGAGGTCTGATGATGACGCCAGTCTGACAACAGAGCCACTAGATGAGAGGTCTGATGATGACGCCAGTCTGACAACAGAGACACTAGATGAGAGGTCTGATGATGACGCCAGTCTGACAACAGAGCCACTAGATGAGAGGTCTGATGATGACGCCAGTCTGACAACAGAGCCACTAGATGAGAGGTCTGATGATGACGCCAGTCTGACAACAGAGCCACTAGATGAGAGGTCTGATGATGACGCCAGTCTGACAACAGAGCCACTAGATGAGAGGTCTGATGATGACGCCAGTCTGACAACAGAGCCACTAGATGAGAGGTCTGATGATGACGCCAGTCTGACAACAGAGCCACTAGATGAGAGGTCTGATGATGACGCCAGTCTGACAACAGAGACACTAGATGAGAGGTCTGATGATGACGCCAGTCTGACAACAGAGACACTAAATGAGAGGTCTGATGATGACGCCAGTCTGACAACAGAGACACTAGATGAGAGGTCTGATGATGACGCCAGTCTGACAACAGAGACACTAGATGAGAGGTCTGATGATGACGCCAGTCTGACAACAGAGACACTAGATGAGAGGTCTGAGGATGACGCCAGTCTGACAACAGAGACACTAGATGAGAGGTCTGATGATGACGCCAGTCTGACAACAGAGCCACTAGATGAGAGGTCTGATGATGACGCCAGTCTGACAACAGAGCCACTAGATGAGAGGTCTGATGATGATGCCAGTCTGACAACAGAGACACTAGATGAGAGGTCTGATGATGACGCCAGTCTGACAACAGAGACACTAGATGAGAGGTCTGATGATGACGCCAGTCTGACAACAGAGCCACTAGATGAGAGGTCTGATGATGACGCCAGTCTGACAACAGAGACACTAGATGAGAGGTCTGATGATGACGCCAGTCTGACAACAGAGCCACTAGATGAGAGGTCTGATGATGACGCCAGTCTGACAACAGAGACACTAGATGAGAGGTCTGATGATGACGCCAGTCTGACAACAGAGCCACTAGATGAGAGGTCTAATGATGACGCCAGTCTGACAACAGAGCCACTAGATGAGAGGTCTGATGATGACGCCAGTCTGACAACAGAGCCACTAGATGAGAGGTCTGATGATGACGCTGGTCTGACAACAGAGCCACTAGATGAGAGGTCTGATGATGACGCCAGTCTGACAACAGAGCCACTAGATGAGAGGTCTGATGATGACGCCAGTCTGACAACAGAGCCACTAGATGAGAGGTCTGATGATGACGCCGGTCTGACAACAGAGACACTAGATGAGAGGTCTGAAGATGACGCCAGTCTGACAACAGAGCCACTAGATGAGAGGTCTGATGATGACGCCAGTCTGACAACAGAGCCACTAGATGAGAGGTCTGATGATGACGCCAGTCTGACAACAGAGACACTAGATGAGAGGTCTGAGGATGACGCCGGTCTGACAACAGAGACACTAGATGAGAGGTCTGAGGATGACGCCGGTCTGACAACAGAGACACTAGATGAGAGGTCTGAGGATGACGCTGGTTAAAACGAGGGAAACAGTCTGACAACAGAGCCACTAGATGAGAGGTCTGATGATGACGCTGGTCAAAACGAGGGAAACAGTCTGACAACAGAGACACTAGATGAGAGGTCTGATGATGACGCTGGTCAAAACGAGGGAAACAGTCTGACAACAGAGACACTAGATGAGAGGTCTGATGATGACGCCAGTCTGACAACAGAGACACTAGATGAGAGGTCTGATGATGACGCTGGTCAAAACGAGTGAAACAGTCTGACAACAGAGACACTAGATGAGAGGTCTGATGATGACGCTGGTCTGACAACAGAGACACTAGATGAGAGGTCTGATGATGACGCCAGTCTGACAACAGAGACACTAGATGAGAGGTCTGAGGATGACGCCAGTCTGACAACAGAGACACTAGATGAGAGGTCTGATGATGACGCTGGTATTAACGAGGGAAACAGTCTGACAACAGAGACACTAGATGAGAGGTCTGAGGATGACGCTGGTCAAAACGAGGGAAACAGTCTGACAACAGAGACACTAGATGAGAGGTCTGATGATGACGCTGGTCAAAACGAGGGAAACAGTCTGACAACAGAGCCACTAGATGAGAGGTCTGAGGATGACGCCAGTCTGACAACAGAGACACTAGATGAGAGGTCTGATGATGACGCTGGTTAAAACGAGGGAAACAGTCTGACAACAGAGACACTAGATGAGAGGTCTGAGGATGACGCTGGTTAAAACGAGGGAAACAGTCTGACAACAGAGACACTAGATGAGAGGTCTGATGATGACGCCAGTCTGACAACAGAGACACTAGATGAGAGGTCTGATGATGACGCTGGTCAAAACGAGGGAAACAGTCTGACAACAGAGCCACTAGATGAGAGGTCTGATGATGACGCCGGTCTGACAACAGAGACACTAGATGAGAGGTCTGATGATGACGCTGGTTAAAACGAGTGAAACAGTCTGACAACAGAGCCACTAGATGAGAGGTCTGATGATGACGCCGGTTAAAACGAGTGAAACAGTCTGACAACAGAGACACTAGATGAGAGGTCTGATGATGACGCCAGTCTGACAACAGAGACACTAGATGAGAGGTCTGATGATGACGCCAGTCTGACAACAGAGACACTAGATGAGAGGTCTGAGGATGACGCCAGTCTGACAACAGAGACACTAGATGAGAGGTCTGATGATGACGCTGGTCTGACAACAGAGACACTAGATGAGAGGTCTGATGATGACGCCAGTCTGACAACAGAGCCACTAGATGAGAGGTCTGATGATGACGCTGGTCAAAACGAGGGAAACAGTCTGACAACAGAGACACTAGATGAGAGGTCTGATGATGACGCTGGTCAAAACGAGGGAAACAGTCTGACAACAGAGACACTAGATGAGAGGTCTGATGATGACGCCAGTCTGACAACAGAGACACTAGATGAGAGGTCTGATGATGACGCCAGTCTGACAACAGAGCCACTAGATGAGAGGTCTGATGATGACGCTGGTCAAAACGAGGGAAACAGTCTGACAACAGAGACACTAGATGAGAGGTCTGATGATGACGCTGGTCAAAACGAGGGAAACAGTCTGACAACAGAGACACTAGATGAGAGGTCTGATGATGACGCCAGTCTGACAACAGAGACACTAGATGAGAGGTCTGATGATGACGCCAGTCTGACAACAGAGCCACTAGATGAGAGGTCTGATGATGACGCTGGTCTGACAACAGAGACACTAGATGAGAGGTCTGATGATGACGCCAGTCTGACAACAGAGACACTAGATGAGAGGTCTGATGATGACGCCAGTCTGACAACAGAGACACTAGATGAGAGGTCTGAGGATGACGCCAGTCTGACAACAGAGACACTAGATGAGAGGTCTGATGATGACGCTGGTATTAACGAGGGAAACAGTCTGACAACAGAGACACTAGATGAGAGGTCTGATGATGACGCTCGTATTAACGAGGGAAACAGTCTGACAACAGAGACACTAGATGAGAGGTCTGAGGATGACGCTGGTCAAAACGAGGGAAACAGTCTGACAACAGAGACACTAGATGAGAGGTCTGATGATGACGCTGGTCAAAACGAGGGAAACAGTCTGACAACAGAGACACTAGATGAGAGGTCTGAGGATGACGCTGGTCAAAACGAGGGAAACAGTCTGACAACAGAGACACTAGATGAGAGGTCTGATGATGACGCTGGTCAAAACGAGGGAAACAGTCTGACAACAGAGACACTAGATGAGAGGTCTGAGGATGACGCTGGTCAAAACGAGGGAAACAGTCTGACAACAGAGACACTAGATGAGAGGTCTGATGATGACGCCAGTCTGACAACAGAGACACTAGATGAGAGGTCTGATGATGACGCTGGTCAAAACGAGGGAAACAGTCTGACAACAGAGCCACTAGATGAGAGGTCTGATGATGACGCTGGTCAAAACGAGGGAAACAGTCTGACAACAGAGCCACTAGATGAGAGGTCTGAGGATGACGCTGGTCAAAACGAGGGAAACAGTCTGACAACAGAGCCACTAGATGAGAGGTCTGAAGATGACGCTGGTAATCAATAGTCGTTAGATCAGGAGGACCTGAGTGGAAGCATGATCAATACCTCAGCACGAAGCAGGACACGTCAACAACTAGAGGGAAGACACTGTGCCTGCATCCCAGATGGCACCCTATTCCCTATATAGTGCACTACTTTAGACCAGGGCCCTATAGAACCCTATTCCCTATATAGTGCACTACTTTAGACCAGGGCCCTATAGAACCCTATTCCCTATATAGTGCACTACTTTAGACCAGGATCCTATAGAACCCTATTCCCTATGTAGTGCACTCCTTTAGTCCAGGGCCCTATAGAACCCTATTCCCTATATAGTGCACCACTTTAGACCAGAGCCCTATATAGTGCACTACTTTAGACCAGAGCCCCGTACAGTGCACTACTTTAAACCAGAGCCCTGTATAGTGCACTACTTTAGACCAGAGCCCTATATAGTACACTACTTTAGACCAGGGCCCTGTATAGTACACTACTAAATCCATGACTAGCAGTCTGCTGACCATATCTTTACTAGTTACAGTAGATAAATCCATCTACATGACTAGCAGTCTGCTGACCATATCTTTACTAGTTACAGTAGATAAATCCATGACTAGAAGAATGCTTGTGAGGTTTTAAAAGTCCGATCACTTTTGCCCCCGAATGATATCGTTGTCTTTAACATGCCCTTAAACCTTGACATTCATTTTCACAATAATATCAGTCTTTGCAGACAGTCTGAGAGATTAAAACGGTTCAATATCCTGGAGCAGAAAATATTCTACGAGACAAAGCATCTCTGAGAGCATCAGTCTGTCGGGATGACAGAGCACTTCACAATACAGAATCCTACATTATTAATAGTGTTTTACAAAAACGCAAAACGGTCGAAGACAACAATCTGGGTCTCGACGGACGCGCGGCTCTTATTGACAGGCGCTAATGTGGATAAAACGACGAGCAGAGAGGATATAAACATCTAGAGAGGCCGCAGTGTCTCACCTCCCTGCTGTCACCGTGTTCGAAGCAGAGAGGATTTACACATCTAGAGAGGCCGCAGTGTCTCATCTCCCTGCTGTCACCGTGTTCGAAGCAGAGAGGATTTAAACACCTAGAGATGCCGCAGTGTCTCATCTCCCTGCTGTCACCGTGTTCGAAGCAGAGAGGATTTACACCTCTAGAGAGGCCGCAGTGTCTCATCTCCCTGCTGTCACCGTGTTTGAAGCAGAGAGGATTTAAACCTCTAGAGAGGTCGCAGTGTCTCATCTCCCTGCTGTCACCGTGTTCGAAGCAGAGAGGATTTAAACCTCTAGAGAGGCCACAGTGTCTCATCTCCCTGCTGTCACAGTGTTCGAAGCAGAGAGGATTTAAACCTCTAGAGAGGACGCAGTGTCTCATCTCCCTGCTGTCACCGTGTTCGAAGCAGAGAGGATTTAAACCTCTAGAGAGGACGCAGTGTCTCATCTCCCTGCTGTCACCGTGTTCGAAGCAGAGAGGATTTAAACCTCTAGAGAGGCCACAGTGTCTCATCTCCCTGCTGTCACCGTGTTCGAAGCAGAGAGGATTTAAACCTCTAGAGAGGCCACAGTGTCTCATCTCCCTGCTGTCACCGTGTTCGAAGCAGAGAGGATTTAAACCTCTAGAGAGGCCACAGTGTCTCATCTCCCTGCTGTCACAGTGTTCGAAGCAGAGAGGATTTAAACCTCTAGAGAGGACGCAGTGTCTCATCTCCCTGCTGTCACCGTGTTCGAAGCAGAGAGGATTTAAACCTCTAGAGAGGACGCAGTGTCTCATCTCCCTGCTGTCACCGTGTTCGAAGCAGAGAGGATTTAAACCTCTAGAGAGGCCACAGTGTCTCATCTCCCTGCTGTCACCGTGTTCGAAGCAGAGAGGATTTAAACCTCTAGAGAGGCCACAGTGTCTCATCTCCCTGCTGTCACCGTGTTCGAAGCAGAGAGGATTTAAACCTCTAGAGAGGCCACAGTGTCTCATCTCCCTGCTGTCAGTGTTCGAAGCAGAGAGGATTTAAACCTCTAGAGAGGCAGCAGTGTCTCATCTCCCTGCTGTCACCGTGTTCGAAGCAGAGAGGATTTAAACCTCTAGAGAGGACGCAGTGTCTCATCTCCCTGCTGTCACCGTGTTCGAAGCAGAGAGGATTTAAACCTCTAGAGAGGACGCAGTGTCTCATCTCCCTGCTGTCACAGTGTTCGAAGCAGAGAGGATTTAAACCTCTAGAGAGGCCGCAGTGTCTCATCTCCCTGCTGTCACAGTGTTCGAAGCAGAGAGGATTTAAACATCTAGAGAGGCCACAGTGTCTCATGTCCCTGCTGTCACAGTGTTCGAAGCAGAGAGGATTTAAACCTCTAGAGAGGACGCAGTGTCTCATCTCCCTGCTGTCACCGTGTTCGAAGCAGAGAGGATTTAAACATCTAGAGAGGCCGCAGTGTCTCATCTCCCTGCTGTCACCGTGTTCGAAGCAGAGAGGATTTACACATCTAGAGAGGCCGCAGTGTCTCATCTCCCTGCTGTCACCGTGTTCGAAGCAGAGAGGATTTATACATCTAGAGAGGTCACAGTGTCTCTTCTCCCTGCTGTCACCGTGTTTCTTTAGAGTCTGTTTACATTTGAGTGATTTAGCAGACGCTCTTCTCCAACACAACTTCCAGTTAGTGCGTTCCTCACGAGATAGCTAGGTGAGACAACCACAAATCACATTCATAGTCAGTACATTCATCTACAGATAGCTAGGTGGGACAACCACATATCACAGTCAGTACATTCATCTACAGATAGCTAGGTGAGACAACCACATATCATAGTCAGTACATTCATCTACAGATAGCTAGGTGGGACAACCACATATCACAGTCATAGTCAGTACATTCATCTACAGATAGCTAGGTGGGACAACCACATATCACAGTTTAACTGTCCTGTATAACTGTCCTGTATAATTGTCCTGTTTAACTGTCCTGTATAACTGTCCTGTTTAACTGTCCTGTTTAACTGTCCTGTTTAACTGTCCTGTTTAACTGTCCTGTATAACTGTCCTGTTTAACTGTCCTGTTTTACTGTCCTGTTTAACTGTCCTGTTTAACTGTCCTGTATAACTGTCCTGTATAACTGTCCTGTATAACTGTCCTGTTTAACTGTCCTGTATAACTGTCCTGTTTAACTGTCCTGTATAGCTGTCCTGTTTAACTGTCCTGTATAACTGCCCGCTTTAACTGTCCTGTATAACTGTCCTGTTTAACTGTCCTGTATAACCGCCCGCTTTAACTGTCCTGTATAACTGTCCTGTTTAACTGTCCTGTATAACCGCCCGCTTTAACTGTCCTGTATAACTGTCCTGTTTAACTGTCCTGTTTAACTGTCCTGTATAACTGTCCTGTTTAACTGTCCTGTTTAACTGTCCTGTTTAACTGTCCTGTTTAACTGTCCTGTTTAACTGTCCTGTATAACTGTCCTGTTTAACTGTCCTGTTTAACTGTCCTGTATAACTGTCCTGTTTAACTGTCCTGTATAACTGTCCTGTTTAACTGTCCTGTATAACTGTCCTGTATAACTGTCCTGTATAACTGTCCTGATTAACTGTCCTGTTTAACTGTCCTGTATAACTGTCCTGTATAACTGTCCTGTTTAACTGTCCTGTATAACTGTCCTGTATAACTGTCCTGTATAACTGTCCTGTTTAACTGTCCTGTTTAACTGTCCTGTTTAACTGTCCTGTATAACTGTCCTGTATAATTGTCCTGTATAACTGTCCTGTTTAACTGTCCTGTTTAACTGTAACTGTCCTGTATAACTGTCCTGTTTAACTGTCCTGTTTAACTGTCCTGTATAACTGTCCTGTATAACTGTCCTGTTTAACTGTCCTGTATAACTGTCCTGTTTAACTGTCCTGTTTAACTGTCCTGTTTAGCTGTCCTGTATAACTGTCCTGTATAACTGTCCTGTTTAACTGTCCTGTATAATTGTCCTGTATAACTGTCCTGTATAACTGTCCTGTTTAACTGTCCTGTATAATTGTCCTGTTTAACTGTCCTGTATAACTGTCCTGTATAACTGTCCTGTATAACTGTCCTGTATAACTGTCCTGTATAATTGTCCTGTTTAACTGTCCTGTATAACTGTCCTGTATAACTGTCCTGTATAACTGTCCTGTATAATTGTCCTGTTTAACTGTCCTGTATAACCGCCCGCTTTAACTGTTCGGTATAATTGTCCTGTTTAACTGTCCTGTATAACTGTCCTGTATAACTGTCCTGTATAACTGTCCTGTATAACTGTCCTGTATAATTGTCCTGTTTAACTGTCCTGATTAACTGTCCTGTTTAACTGTCCTGTATAACTGTCCTGTATAACTGTCCTGTTTAACTGTCCTGTTTAACTGTCCTGTATAACTGTCCTGTATAACTGTCCTGTATAACTGTCCTGTTTAACTGTCCTGTTTAACTGTCCTGTTTAACTGTCCTGTATAACTGTCCTGTATAATTGTCCTGTATAACTGTCCTGTATAACTGTCCTGTTTAACTGTCCTGTTTAACTGTAACTGTCCTGTATAACTGTCCTGTTTAACTGTCCTGTTTAACTGTCCTGTATAACTGTCCTGTATAACTGTCCTGTATAACTGTCCTGTTTAACTGTCCTGTATAACTGTCCTGTTTAACTGTCCTGTTTAACTGTCCTGTTTAACTGTCCTGTATAACTGTCCTGTATAACTGTCCTGTTTAACTGTCCTGTATAATTGTCCTGTATAACTGTCCTGTATAACTGTCCTGTTTAACTGTCCTGTATAACTGTCCTGTTTAACTGTCCTGTTTAACTGTCCTGTTTAACTGTCCTGTATAACTGTCCTGTATAACTGTCCTGTTTAACTGTCCTGTATAATTGTCCTGTATAACTGTCCTGTATAACTGTCCTGTTTAACTGTCCTGTATAACTGTCCTGTTTAACTGTCCTGTATAATTGTCCTGTTTAACTGTCCTGTATAACTGTCCTGTATAACTGTCCTGTATAACTGTCCTGTATAACTGTCCTGTTTAACTGTCCTGTATAACTGTCCTGTATAACTGTCCTGTATAACTGTCCTGTATAACTGTCCTGTTTAACTGTCCTCCTTTCTGTTTCCTCTCCTCAGTTCCTCTCCTTTCTGTTTCCTCTCCTCAGTTCCTCTCCTCTGTTCCTCTCCTCAGTTCCTCTCCTCAGTTCCTCTCCTCTGTTCCTTCCTCTCCTCTGTTCCTCTCCTCTGTTCCTCTCCTCTGTTCCTCTCCTCAGTTCCTCTCCTCTGTTCCTCTCCTCAGGTCCTCTCCTCTGTTCCTTCCTCTCCTCTGTTCCTCTCCTCAGTTCCTCTCCTCTGTTCCTCTCCTCTGTTCCTCTCCTCTGTTCCTCTCCTCTGTTCCTTCCTCTCCTCTGTTCCTTCCTCTCCTCTGTTCCTCTCCTCAGTTCCTCTCCTCTGTTCCTCTCCTCAGTTCCTCTCCTCTGTTCCTCTCATCTGTTCCTCTCCTCTCCTCTGTTCCTCTCCTCTGTTCCTCTCCTCTGTTCCTCTCCTCTGTTCCTCTCCTCTGTTCCTTCCTCTCCTCTCCTCTGTTCCTCTCCTCTGTTCCTCTCCTCTGTTCCTCTCCTCTGTTCCTCTCCTCTGTTCCTCTCCTCTGTTCCTCTCCTCTGTTCCTCTCCTCTGTTCCTCTCCTCAGTTCCTCTCCTCTGTTCCTTCCTCTCCTCTCCTCTGTTCCTCTCCTCTGTTCCTCTCCTCTGTTCCTCTCCTCTGTTCCTTCCTCTCCTCTCCTCTGTTCCTCTCCTCTGTTCCTCTCCTCTGTTCCTCTCCTCTGTTCCTCTCCTCAGTTCCTCTCCTCTCCTCTGTTCCTCTCCTCTCCTCTCCTCTGTTCCTCTCCTCTGTTCCTCTCCTCTGTTCCTCTCCTCTGCTCCTCTCCTCTGCTCCTCTCCTCTGCTCCTCTCCTCTGTTCCTCTCCTCTGTTCCTCTCCTCTGTTCCTCTCCTCTGTTCCTCTCCTCAGTTCCTCTCCTCAGTTCCTCTCCTCTGTTCCTCTCCTCAGTTCCTCTCCTCTGTTCCTCTCCTCTGTTCCTCTCCTCAGTTCCTCTCCTCTGTTCCTTCCTGTTCCTCTCCTCTGTTCTTCTCCTCTCCTCTGTTCCTCTCCTCTGTTCCTCTCCTCTGTTCCTCTCCTCTGTTCCTCTCCTCTGTTCCTCTCCTCTGTTCCTCTCCTCTCTTCCGTTCTCTTCCTCTCTCTCCTCTCCTTGTTCCTCTCTGAGGTTGTAGCAGAGAGACGACTGGGATCAAGTTGTTCAGGCTAAATTGGTAATTCATCACCAAAGCGAACGGAGAACGTGCAGAATGATATGATGTCTCCAATGTGTTGTTAATTGATGATTCTTCAGTGTGCCTGTGAATCTAATTGAAAGGGGAGTCTGTGTGTGACTGTGAGGAACATTCAGTTGTTTTGTCTCTGAGTGGGAGCAGCCAGCCTGCTCTCCAGGAGGTCTCAGGTGGTTTCTTCCCCCCCGCACCCCGTCTCTCTCCCTCCACCCCCTCTCCCCTCTCTCTCTCTCCCCCCTCCTCTCTCTCCCTCTCTCCCTCCACCCCCTCTCCCCTCTCTCTCTCTCCCTCCACCCCCTCTCCCCTCTCTCTCTTCCCCTTCTCCTCTCTCTCCCTCTCTCCCTCCACCCCCTCTCCCCTCTCTCTCTCTCCCCCCTCCTCTCTCTCCCTCCACCCCCTCTCCCCTCTCTCTCTCTCCCCCCTCCTCTCTCTCCCTCCACCCCCTCTCCCCTCTCTCTCTCTCCCCCCTCCTCTCTCTCCTCTCTCCCTCCACCCCCTCTCCCCTCTCTCTCTCTCCCTCCACCCCCTCTCCCCTCTCTCTCTTCCCCTTCTCCTCTCTCTCCCTCTCTCCCTCCACCCCCTCTCCCCTCTCTCTCTCCCCCCTCCTCTCTCTCCCTCCACCCCCTCTCCCTCTCTCTCTCTCCCCATGGTTTCCGCTCCTCTCTCTCCCTCCACCCCCTCTCATCTCTCTCTCTCCCCCCTCCTCTCTCTCCCTCCACCCCCTCTTTCTCTCTTTACCCTCCTCTCTCTCCCTCCACCCCCTCTTTCTCTCTTTACCCTCCTCTCTCTCCCTCCACCCCCTCTCCTCTCTCTCCCCTGTCCTCTCCCTCCACCCCCTCTCCTCTCTATCCCTCCACCCCCTCTCCTCTCTCTCTCTCCCCATGGTTTCCGCTCCTCTCGTTCTTCTGAAACCCTCTTCAAAGAGTATCTGAAATAATCCAACAGCCCCCCTCCCCTTTCGTGAACTAACACTCACACTTGACTCTTTACCTTTTACTAACTCTGACTTTGCTGAAAGCTGTTTGAGTTTATTTATTCTTGCTAACAGATAAAACTGAAGAAATGCAGAATTTACATGACTAAAAAATGGCAGAAGACTCATGTAAAATCCAGAGCACATAATACGTGACTGAACACCTGAAACATCACAGGACAATTTTCATGATGGAAATTTAAATATTAAAATGTGATTGGAAAACAACTCTCCTTCCTCCAAATGCTCTTAAATACAAGCTAAACTAAATGCATGCTCTTCAACCGATCACTGCCCGCACCCGCCCGCCCGTCCAACATCACTACTCTGGACGGCTCTGACTTAGAATATGTGGACAACTACAAATACCTAGGTGTCTGGTTAGACTGTAAACTCTCCTTCCAGACTCACATCAAACATCTCTAATCCAAAGTTAAATCTAGAATTTGGTTCCTATTCCACAAGAGAGCATCCTTCACTCATGCTGCCAAACATACCCTCGTAAAACGGACCATCCTACCGATCCTCGACTTCGGCGATGTCATTTATAAAATAGCCTCCAAAACCCTACTTAACAAATTGGATGCAGTCTATCACAGTGCCATCCGTTTTGTCACCAAAGCCCCATATACTACCCACCACTGCGACCTGTACGCTCTCGTTGGCTGGCCCTCGCTTCATACTCGTCGCCAAACCCACTGGCTCCAGGTCATCTACAAGACCCTGCTAGGTAAAGTCCCCCCTTATCTCAGCTCGCTGGTCACCATAGCAGCACCCACCTGTAGCACTCCAGCAGGTATATCTCTCTGGTCACCCCCAAAACCAATTCCTCCTTTGGCCACCTCTCCTTCCAGTTCTCTGCTGCCAATGACTGGAACGAACTACAAAAATCTCTGAAACTGGAAACACTTATCTCCATCACTAGCTTTAAGCACCAGCTGTCAGAGCAGCTCATAGATTACTGCACCTGTACATAGCCCATCTATAATTTAGCCCAAACAACTACCTCTTTACCTACTGTATTTATTAATTTATTTTGCTCCTTTGCACCCCATTATTTCTATCTCTACTTTGCACATTCTTCCACTGCAAATCTACCATTCCAGTGTTTTACTTGCTATATTGTATTTACTTCGCCACCATGGCCTTTTTTTTGCCTTCACCTCCCTTATCTCACCTCACTTGCTCACATTGTATATAGACTTATTTTTCTACTGTATTATTGACTGTATGTTTGTTTTACTCCATGTGTAACTATGTGTTGTTGTTTGTGTCGAACTGCTTTGCTTTATCTTGGCCAGGTCGCAGTTGTAAATGAGAACTTGTTCTCAACTTGCCTACCTGGTTAAATTAAGGTTAAATAAAATAAATAAATACAATTATGACAGCAGGTAGTTATTATACAGTCTGACAGCAGGTAGTTATTATACAGTCTGACAGCAGGTAGTTATTATACAGTCTGACAGCAGGTAGTTATTATATAGTCTGACAGCAGGTAGTTATTATACAGTCTGACAGCAGGTAGTTATTATACAGTCTGACAGCAGGTAGTTATTATACAGTCTGACAGCAGGTAGTTATTATACAGTCTGACAGCAGGTAGTTATTATATAGTCTGACAGCAGGTAGTTATTATACAGTCTGACAGCAGGTAGTTATTATACAGTCTGACAGCAGGTAGTTATTATACAGTCTGACAGCAGGTAGTTATTATATAGTCTGACAGCAGGTAGTTATTATACAGTCGGACAGCAGGTAGTTATTATACAGTCTGACAGCAGGTAGTTATTATACAGTCTGACAGCAGGTAGTTATTATATAGTCTGACAGCAGGTAGTTATTATATAGTCTGACAGCAGGTAGTTATTATACAGTCTGACAGCAGGTAGAGTTATTATACAGTCTGACAGCAGGTAGTTATTATACAGTCTGACAGCAGGTAGTTATTATACAGTCTGACAGCAGGTAGTTATTATATAGTCTGACAGCAGGTAGTTATTATATAGTCTGACAGCAGGTAGTTATTATACAGTCTGACAGCAGGTAGTTATTATATAGTCTGACAGCAGGTAGTTATTATACAGTCTGACAGCAGGTAGTTATTATATAGTCTGACAGCAGGTAGTTATTATATAGTCTGACAGCAGGTAGTTATTATATAGTCTGACAGCAGGTAGTTATTATACAGTCTGACAGCAGGTAGTTATTATACAGTCTGACAGCAGGTAGTTATTATACAGTCTGACAGCAGGTAGTTATTATATAGTCTGACAGCAGGTAGTTATTATATAGTCTGACAGCAGGTAGTTATTATATAGTCTGACAGCAGGTAGTTATTATACAGTCTGACAGCAGGTAGTTATTATACAGTCTGACAGCAGGTAGTTATTATACAGTCTGACAGCAGGTAGTTATTATATAGTCTGACAGCAGGTAGTTATTATACAGTCTGACAGCAGGTAGTTATTATACAGTCTGACAGCAGGTAGTTATTATATAGTCTGACAGCAGGTAGTTATTATACAGTCTGACAGCAGGTAGTTATTATACAGTCTGACAGCAGGTAGTTATTATATAGTCTGACAGCAGGTAGTTATTATACAGTCTGACAGCAGGTAGTTATTATATAGTCTGACAGCAGGTAGTTATTATATAGTCTGACAGCAGGTAGTTATTATACAGTCTGACAGCAGGTAGTTATTATATAGTCTGACAGCAGGTAGTTATTATACAGTCTGACAGCAGGTAGTTATTATACAGTCTGACAGCAGGTAGTTATTATACAGTCTGACAGCAGGTAGTTATTATACAGTCTGACAGCAGGTAGTTATTATACAGTCTGACAGCAGGTAGTTATTATACAGTCTGACAGCAGGTAGTTATTATACAGTCTGACAGCAGGTAGTTATTATATAGTCTGACAGCAGGTAGTTATTATACAGTCTGACAGCAGGTAGTTATTATATAGTCTGACAGCAGGTAGTTATTATACAGTCTGACAGCAGGTAGTTATTATATAGTCTGACAGCAGGTAGTTATTATACAGTCTGACAGCAGGTAGTTATTATATAGTCTGACAGCAGGTAGTTATTATACAGTCTGACAGCAGGTAGTTATTATATAGTCTGACAGCAGGTAGTTATTATACAGTCTGACAGCAGGTAGTTATTATATAGTCTGACAGCAGGTAGTTATTATACAGTCTGACAGCAGGTAGTTATTATACAGTCTGACAGCAGGTAGTTATTATACAGTCTGACAGCAGGTAGAGTTATTATATAGTCTGACAGCAGGTAGTTATTATACAGTCTGACAGCAGGTAGAGTTATTATACAGTCTGACAGCAGGTAGTTATTATACAGTCTGACAGCAGGTAGTTATTATACAGTCTGACAGCAGGTAGTTATTATACAGTCTGACAGCAGGTAGTTATTATACAGTCTGACAGCAGGTAGTTATTATATAGTCTGACAGCAGGTAGTTATTATACAGTCTGACAGCAGGTAGTTATTATACAGTCTGACAGCAGGTAGTTATTATACAGTCTGACAGCAGGTAGTTATTATATAGTCTGACAGCAAGTAGTTATTATACAGTCTGACAGCAGGTAGTTAATATACAGTCTGACAGCAGGTAGTTATTATATAGTCTGACAGCAAGTAGTTATTATACAGTCTGACAGCAGGTAGTTATTATACAGTCTAACAGCAGGTAGGTATTATATAGTCTGACAGCAGGTAGTTATTATACAGTCTGACAGCAGGTAGTTATTATACAGTCTGACAGCAGGTAGTTATTATATAGTCTGACAGCAGGTAGTTATTATATAGTCTGACAGCAGGTAGTTATTATACAGTCTGACAGCAGGTAGTTATTATATAGTCTGACAGCAGGTAGTTTTTATATAGTCTGACAGCAGGTAGAGTTATTATACAGTCTGACAGCAGGTAGTTATTATATAGTCTGACAGCAGGTAGTTATTATATAGTCTGACAGCAGGTAGTTATTATATAGTCTGACAGCAGGTAGTTATTATACAGTCTGACAGCAGGTAGTTATTATACAGTCTGACAGCAGGTAGAGTTATTATATAGTCTGACAGCAGGTAGAGTTATTATATAGTCTGACAGCAGGTAGAGTTATTATATAGTCTGACAGCAGGTAGTTATTATACAGTCTGACAGCAGGCAGTTATTATACAGTCTGACAGCAGGTAGTTATTATACAGTCTGACAGCAGGTAGTTATTATACAGTCTGACAGCAGGTAGAGTTATTATACAGTCTGACAGCAGGTAGTTATTATACAGTCTGACAGCAGGTAGTTATTATATAGTCTGACAGCAGGTAGTTATTATATAGTCTGACAGCAGGTAGTTATTATACAGTCTGACAGCAGGTAGTTATTATACAGTCTGACAGCAGGTAGAGTTATTATATAGTCTGAAAGTAGGTAGAATTATTATATAGTCTGACAGCAGGTAGAGTTATTATATAGTCTGACAGCAGGTAGAGTTATTATATAGTCTGACAGCAGGTAGTTATTATATAGTCTGACAGCAGGTAGTTATTATATAGTCTGACAGCAGGTAGTTATTATATAGTCTGACAGCAGGTAGTTATTATATAGTCTGACAGCAGGTAGTTATTATACAGTCTGACAGCAGGTAGTTATTATACAGTCTGACAGCAGGTAGTTATTATATAGTCTGACAGCAGGTAGTTATTATATAGTCTGAAAGCAGGTAGTTATTATACAGTCTGACAGCAGGTAGTTATTATATAGTCTGACAGCAGGTAGTTATTATACAGTCTGACAGCAGGTAGTTATTATATAGTCTGACAGCAGGTAGTTATTATATAGTCTGAGAGCAGGTAGTTATTATACAGTCTGAAAGCAGGTAGTTATTATACAGTCTGAAAGCAGGTAGTTATTATATAGTCTGACAGCAGGTAGTTATTATACAGTCTGACAGCAGGTAGTTATTATATAGTCTGACAGCAGGTAGTTATTATACAGTCTGACAGCAGGTAGTTATTATATAGTCTGACAGCAGGTAGTTATTATACAGTCTGACAGCAGGTAGTTATTATATAGTCTGACAGCAGGTAGTTATTATACAGTCTGACAGCAGGTAGTTATTATACAGTCTGAAAGCAGGTAGTTATTATATAGTCTGACAGCAGGTAGTTATTATACAGTCTGACAACAGGTAGTTATTATATAGTCTGACAGCAGGTAGTTATTATATAGTCTGACAGCAGGTAGTTATTATACAGTCTGACAACAGGTAGTTATTATATAGTCTGACAGCAGGTAGTTATTATATAGTCTGACAGCAGGTAGTTATTATACAGTCTGACAGCAGGTAGTTATTATACAGTCTGACAGCAGGGAGTTATTATACAGTCTGACAGCAGGTAGTTATTATACAGTCTGACAGCAGGTAGTTATTATACAGTCTGACAGCAGGTAGTTATTATATAGTCTGACAGCAGGTAGTTATTATATAGTCTGACAGCAGGTAGTTATTATACAGTCTGACAGCAGGTAGTTATTATACAGTCTGACAGCAGGTAGTTATTATACAGTCTGACAGCAGGTAGTTATTATATAGTCTGACAGCAGGTAGTTATTATACAGTCTGACAGCAGGTAGTTATTATATAGTCTGACAGCAGGTAGTTATTATACAGTCTGACAGCAGGTAGTTATTATACAGTCTGACAGCAGGTAGTTATTATACAGTCTGACAGCAGGTAGTTATTATATAGTCTGACAGCAGGTAGTTATTATACAGTCTGACAGCAGGTAGTTATTATACAGTCTGACAGCAGGTAGTTATTATACAGTCTGACAGCAGGTAGTTATTATATAGTCTGACAGCAGGTAGTTATTATACAGTCTGACAGCAGGTAGTTATTATACAGTCTGACAGCAGGTAGAGTTATTATACAGTCTGACAGCAGGTAGTTATTATATAGTCTGACAGCAGGTAGAGTTATTATATAGTCTGACAGCAGGTAGTTATTATATAGTCTGACAGCAGGTAGTTATTATACAGTCTGACAGCAGGTAGTTATTATACAGTCTGACAGCAGGTAGTTATTATACAGTCTGACAGCAGGTAGTTATTATACAGTCTGACAGCAGGTAGTTATGATATAGTCTGACAGCAGGTAGTTATTATATAGTCTGACAGCAGGTAGTTATTATATAGTCTGACAGCAGGTAGTTATTATATAGTCTGACAGCAGGTAGTTATTATATAGTCTGACAGCAGGTAGTTATTATATAGTCTGACAGCAGGTAGTTATTATATAGTCTGACAGCAGGTAGTTATTATACAGTCTGACAGCAGGTAGTTATTATACAGTCTGACAGCAGGTAGTTATTATACAGTCTGACAGCAGGTAGTTATTATACAGTCTGACAGCAGGTAGTTATTATACAGTCTGACAGCAGATAGTTATTATACAGTCTGACAGCAGGTAGTTATTATATAGCCTGACAGCAGGTAGTTATTATACAGTCTGACAGCAGGTAGAGTTATTATACAGTCTGACAGCAGGTAGAGTTATTATACAGTCTGACAGCAGGTAGTTATTATACAGTCTGACAGCAGTTAGTTATTATACAGTCTGACAGCAGGTAGTTATTATATAGTCTGACAGCAGGTAGTTATTATACAGTCTGACAGCAGGTAGTTATTATATAGTCTGACAGCAGGTAGTTATTATATAGTCTGACAGCAGGTAGTTATTATACAGTCTGACAGCAGGTAGTTATTATACAGTCTGACAGCAGGTAGTTATTATACAGTCTGACAGCAGGTAGTTATTATACAGTCTGACAGCAGGTAGTTATTATACAGTCTGACAGCAGGTAGAGTTATTATACAGTCTGACAGCAGGTAGTTATTATATAGTCTGACAGCAGGTAGTTATTATACAGTCTGACAGCAGGTAGTTATTATACAGTCTGACAGCAGGTAGTTATTATACAGTCTGACAGCAGGTAGTTATTATATAGTCTGACAGCAGGTAGTTATTATACAGTCTGACAGCAGGTAGTTATTATACAGTCTGACAGCAGGTAGTTATTATATAGTCTGACAGCAGGTAGTTATTATATAGTCTGACAGCAGGTAGTTATTATATAGTCTGACAGCAGGTAGTTATTATACAGTCTGACAGCAGGTAGTTATTATACAGTCTGACAGCAGGTAGTTATTATACAGTCTGACAGCAGGTAGTTATTATACAGTCTGACAGCAGGTAGTTATTATATAGTCTGACAGCAGGTAGTTATTATACAGTCTGACAGCAGGTAGTTATTATACAGTCTGACAACAGGTAGTTATTATACAGTCTGACAGCAGGTAGTTATTATATAGTCTGACAGCAGGTAGTTATTATATAGTCTGACAGCAGGTAGTTATTATATAGTCTGACAGCAGGTAGTTATTATATAGTCTGACAGCAGGTAGTTATTATATAGTCTGACAGCAGGTAGAGGTAGATTTATCAGACTTATCATTACAGTAGAGGAAACAGGTGAGGTTAAATCAGATGGCCTGTGTAATACAGCAGGATTTAGCACTAACCCTCACCCCTCCTCCCTCACCCACCCTCTCTCATTCATTTAACAGACGTGTGTGTGTGTGTCCATATGGGTTTAATCATGGCTGAAGCTCAGTGAACAGAACAGCAAGTTAACAACCTGAGCCTCCAGGTGAACACACCAAGGTCACAGAGCTCTGTACTCTCCATTTAAAACTCATGTTGTAAATGCGTTCCAAATGGCTCCCTATTCCCTACATAGTGCACTACCTTTGACCAGGGAAGTCTCAGATGGCTCCCTAGTCCCTACATAGTGCACTACCTTTGACCAGGGAAGTCTCAGATGGATCCCTATTCCCTACATAGTGCACTACCTTTGACCAGGGAAGTCTCAGAATGCTCCCTATTCCCTACATAGTGCACTACCTTTGACCAGGGACGTATCAGATGGCTCCCTATTCCCTACATAGTGCACTACCTTTGACCAGGGACGTCTCAGATGGCTCCCTATTCCCTACATAGTGCACTACCTTTGACCAGGGACGTCTCAGATGGCTCCCTATTCCCTACATAGTGCACTACCTTTGACCAGGGAAGTCTCAGATGGCTCCCTATTCCCTACATAGTGCACTACCTTTGACCAGGGAAGTCTCAGATGGCTCCCTAGTCCCTACATAATGCACTACCTTTGACCAGGGACGTCTCAGATGGCTCCCTATTCCCTACATAGTGCACTACCTTTGACCAGGGAAGTCTCAGATGGCTCCCTATTCCCTACATAGTGCACTACCTTTGACCAGGGAAGTCTCAGATGGCTCCCTATTCCCTACACATAGTGCACTACCTTTGACCAAAGCATGCATAAGCAAAAGTGTGTAATTTAGGAGACAGACATGTTCTCAGCCCGTTTACCCACAGGCCACAGGGCTTACTGCACGAAGGGATAAAGATCTGTCCTCCTCTAACAGAGAGACCAGCCATCCATCAGACTAGTCATAACACTACATATCACTGTTATAGTAAAGACATACCATGACATTGTCATAACACTACATATCACTGTCATAGTAAAGACATACCATGCCATTGTCATAACACTACATATCACTATCATAGTAAAGACATATCATGACATCATGTCATTTCACTACATATCACTGTCATAGTAAAGACATACCATGACATCATGTCATAACACTACATATCACTGTCATAGTAAAGACATACCATGACATCATGTCATAACACTACATATCACTGTCATAGTAAAGACATACCATGACATCAACAGTCATGAAAGCATATGTCAACAGACTTAAACAAGCATACCATGGCATTGTCATAAAACTACATATCACTGTCATAGTAAAGACATACCATAGCATCAACAGTCATGACAGCATATGTCAACAGACTTAAACGAGCATACCATGGCATTGTCATAAAACTACATATCACTGTCATAGTAAAGACATACCATGGCATTATTATAACACTACATATCACTGTCATATAAAGACATAGCATGACATCATGTCATAACACTACATATCACTGTCATAGTAAAGACATACCATGACATCAACAGTCATGACAGCATACGTCAACAGACTTAAACATGACACAACCTGTTATTTAGCAGCAGTTGGTTTGTCAGACAGCTGTTTTAAACAGACATTTCTGTCACTGCTGAGGGCTCAAAACAAACATGTCAGTGTTTACACCAATTTGTTTCATCCCCCAGATTATAATCACTTTGAACGA